>NW_028227261.1:111073726-111344141 GCF_978045245.1 Mus caroli
GATATGGGATGAGTGAGATGTGGCCAGAAGGCTATCCTCCAGCTGTAGCCTGAACTTTAAACACTACATCCCTTGCTTTCCAATGTAGGGCATCTCAGAGAGGGGACGAGCTCTGGAGAAGGGACTGGTGGTGAAGATTCAGGATACTGGGAGAAGTGAAACAAGTTACTCTAGGGGGCCCTTTACATACAGAGGGTCCTGAAACATCTAACAACTGCTGGAGACAGCAGAACCACTGTGATGTCTCACACTGCCAACCGCCTGGCCTCCATACTCATGTTCAGCTCTTTCAAGGCTTCAGCTCCTCAGCTTCTACCTACTGTTCTCTGTCATTGCTCTGTCACGTGTGTCTCCATACCCTTCCCCGAATATCTTGGGTATATTTTGCCGCCAGCAGTTCTCAGTGTCACCAAGGCTTCAGAACTTTGGGCCACATTATTGTAAATTATTGAATCGTTTTGATCTTGCAATCCCATCCCGGTCGCTGCCAGGTTAAAGCAGTCACATATAATAAAGACATAACTTACACTGGATGGGTGATTCAGTGGGACATATTCGTTAGCTTCAGAAACTGGGAAGAGACTCCCCGGTGGGTTGCCTAATTAAAAATCATCTGAGATTTCCAAAATAATTAGAGAGTGTGAAGGGAAACACCTGTGCTCAGAATCCCCTGAGAGGACAGGTTTTAGGGTACTCTCCCTAACCTGTGGTCCCTAGGGAGTCTGCCTGACTCTGACATCTTCAGGGAGAGAACCAGAGGGGAAGCCTTGGAGTGAGAATGTCTGCTCAAGGTTAGGAGAGAACCTGAGAGTAGGGACCTTTCAAAAAGTAGGAGCAGTGAGCAGGGTTGTTGACACAGCAGTTAAAAGCACTTGTTCTGGGGCCGAAGAGATGGCTCAGCAGTTAAGATTGCTTTTCCAGAGGACCCAGGTTCAATTTCCAGCAGCTACATGGCAGTGTACAACTATCTTTAACTATAGTCCCATGAGATCTGATGCCCTCTCTGGTGTCCAGATGTATAAGCAGACAAGACACCTATATGCATAAATAAGGAAAAAAGCACTTTGTTCAATCCCTAGGACCCACCTGGCAGCTCATGACTGTAACTCCCGTCCCAGGGCATCTGATACCCTCTCCTCACCTCAGCAGGCACCAGGCACACATGTAGCAAAACACTAACATTTTTTAAGTAGGAGCCTGGGTTGGTGAGATGGCTCAGAGGATAAACCCTTGCCACCATGCTTAACTCGAGTCCAGTCCCAGCACCAACACGGAAAAAGAAAGCGGACCTCCGTTCACATTCACACATAGACAAACAACAACCACAACAACAAAAATTTTTTTAAGTAGGAACAAAGATGACTTCCTGCAATGGGAGGGTCTGAACAGTTGAGGACAAGCAAGGGTGCAGATGGTGTTGGAGGTGCAGGTAGGATGTGAGAATCCAAAAGTCCTCTCCACGAAGCAGGAAGAAACAGAGGGAATGGGGTCAGGATGCCTGAGATAGTTGTTGCGGCTGAGAGATATGACAAGATCTGGCATGGCAAAGCCATAAGTCCGGTGTAGGCTGACAACTATGAACTTGGAATGTCTTTAGCAGAATGTGGGATCCAGTAGTCTCCACTCTGAAACTGAGACAGGAACAAATGAAGACTGAATAGTAACGGGAGAGTAGGGCCGTGGTGCCCACCCTGAGTCTGAAGTTAAGTTAAAAGAGCACAGGGTTCTGTGACCCGGAGTCCTCACGAGCTATCTGGGGTGGGTGACACAGAATGCCGCAGCGATAGGAAAGTGTAGCTTCCTGGGGCTGTTAGAACAAAGTGCCACAACTGAGTAGCTTACAACAGCAGAGAATTCCAGAGGCCAGCTGTTCAAAAGATGTTTTTCTATTTTATTATGTTTATTTATTTAGTGGATGTGTGAGCATGCATGCACTGCAGCTCACAGACAGAGGTCAGAGGACAACTTGCAAGAGTCAGTTCTCTACTTCAGCCCTGCCTGCTTTGACGTGCATTATCACCCTCTAAATATAATTGGCTTCTTTAAGATGGTATTTTGGGGACCTGGAGAGGAGGCTCCATAGATAAGAGCATCCAGGTTTGATCCTAGCAACCGCATGGTGGTTTACAGTCATCTACTACTCCAGTCCTAGAGGATCCCACACCCTCTTTGGCCTCCTCGGGCACCAGGCATGCATATAGCACACACATATGCAAGCAAAACACCTATATACATAAATGATAAATGAACTAAAACTTTTATTTATTGTTTCCTGTTGAGAATGTGGGTGCCAAACGGGCAGATGTCTGCTTTCTCCACTGAAGTGACCTGAGAGTCTTTATTTATTTATTTATTTATTTATTTTGTTTTTTTCGAGACAGGGTTTCTCTGTGTAGCCCTGGCTGTCCTGGAACTCACTCTGTAGACCAGGCTGGCCTCGAACTCAGAAATCCACCTACCTCTGCCTCCCAAGTGCTGGGATTAAAGGCGTGCGCCACCACTGCCCGGCTGACCTGAGAGTCTTGAGCATGCTTTGCACACAGTAGATATGTAATGATCATTCCGATGGATGAAGGGATGACTGTTGAGGTGCTGTTGAGCCTCCGAGTGTGTGGACACTCTTAGATCCCGCCCCATTCCTTGTTCCCTCGGCCCTCCATTCTCAGATTAGAGAAGATTCAGACGAATTCACAGAGTATCCTAAAAGGACCTCCTTGCTTGCCTGCCCCCCCTGACTCTGTCCATCTTTGGCTTGGTTCTTGGACTCTGGCTTTCTGGCCACACTGATGTCCCCCTCCCCCGCTCCCAATCATTCGATCTTCTTCCTCTAATCTTTGTCTCTTCAAATTCAAGACCATTCAAAAGCAAGACTTGAAAGTTTAGATCTGTAATCCTAACAGTTGGGAAAGCTGAAGCAGGGGGCTGCCATCTAAGGCCACCTTAGCCTACATAACGATTACCAAACCAGTCTGAGACACGGAAACTAAGTCATAAAACAAAACAAAACAAACAAAACAAGCCCGGAGAGAAACCTATTCAAAACACACTAGGATTAACCTCAGGGAACTTCTATCTTAAACCACAGGGTGGCAGCAGTCACAAAGGGATAGCCCACGTATACTCTGTAAAATCTACTTTTCAAGAAGCCCCAAGGCAGAAGGAAAACAGTCTAGTCTTGAAATTTGGTCCTCAATAGACTAAGTGACAAGTGACATCTCGGCTGTTCAAAAAGCAGCTGAGGATAATACCCAGTGTGACAAACCTAGTCACTGCACTTAGAGCCTCCGGTCTCAGGTGAGCAATGGTCAGCAGTTCACCTTCAAGAATGTGGCAGGCGCAGTAGGTTCACAGAGTAAAGAAGTTCCTCGCTGCAGAAATAAAAGCCCCGAGACCAGCAAAATCTCAAGGAAAAAATGAGGTAATGACTGTGCAAAGCTTGAAGACTAATGGACTGGGAGAGTCCTGAGAAGGACAGGGATGGAGGGGAATCATGAACTGAGACATAGGAAGATGAAAGGAACATAAACAGTCTGGTGACTGAAGGTCAAGGAAGGGCCAACAAGGAGTGAGTCTCAGGGACCGCGGCTGTCTACCTGGCCAGGGAGTTTGGATTTTATCGTGGGAGAGATGAGAGGTTGCAGAAGTCTCTGAGGTGGAGCACAAGGTAAAATCTCAGACTGTTTAGAGTGAGGACCCTGGGTGCTACAGCTTGCTGAGAAGAGGGAGCACAGGGTTGAAAGAGCAGCAAGGAAGCCAGGAAGAGATCAGCGGGCCAAAATCACTACTAGGTTAGGCCCTGGGGAATCTTTCCCAGCCCACAAAGGCTCTCAATGCCTGGTACACTGCAAGCATTCCTAGCCCCAGGCTCCCTCTGCCCCACTGTTTGAGCTCCTGTAACCTTTCTTCGTTTGAACCTTAGCCTGGCTTCTCTGGTTATTTTGTCTAGAACCAGGGTCTTGGTCAGCTTCCATATTGAGAGACAAGCGCATCCAGGTTCCTTACAGCTAGGAGAACTCTCTCTTAGCTTTTGTTTTCCTGCACTATGCATTTCTCAGAGACCCTTTCATGTGTCCTCCCTCAGTGTGGCTAAGGGGCCTTCCATCGAGGGAGCTAGCTAGCGTCACTCCCTCACCTTCAGCCACCTCCTACCAGACAGAGTACACTCATATGTCTACGTGTGCATGCATATTGATGTCCAGAGGGCCAACCCACCAGGAAGAGAGTCACTTGTCTAAGAGAAACGCCTGGAAGTGGGAGAATAAAAGGCACAGCTGGGAGTGGGAGCAGGAGCGGGAGGCGTGCTGTCTGCCAGGTCTCAGGTTCCGGCTGGAGCCACAACCGTATATGGCAAGTAGGGGGCACCAGAGTCAGACTTTGTGTAGGAATTGCGGAGTCACCTTCATTCACTCTCATGAATATGCACAGAACCTGTTGAATTATGCAGATAGAAAGGATGTAAATGTGTATGCAAATTCGGTGCTGCCCTTGCTGTTGCTATGGAAACAAGTGACTAGCAAGGAGGGGCACACCCAGGGGAGACCTGGGTGGAGAGACTGAGACCAGGAGACTGCCTGGGCCACCTGCTCTTCTCAATCATGACGTTTTGATCTCTTTCTTTGCTTCGTTCTGTCTTTGTCTCTCTGCCTGGATCTCCGTCCACTTCTGCACCTCTTTTAACCTCTCTCTTCTCAACTGTTTTATTCCTCTCTTTCTCTCTTTGAGTTTCTCTGCCTGCAGTTCTCTGTGCTGTTGCATCTCTGACAGAAACATTACCTGGCCTGCACCTGCCCCTTGTCCGTAATCCCATGACTTCCCCTCCTGCAATTCCCTGTCACTCTGTCTCACATCTCTGGGTTTTGTTTCTGTATCTCTGAGATCTTTATTCTGGGTCTGTCTTTCTGAACCTCCTGTCCAACAACTTGTCTCGGATGGGAAAGACAGGAAGCTGCACATCTGTCCTTACCTGATGGGATGCGCCAACCCTGTCCCAGCTGCCCACGAGTTCAAGGATTCCTAAGCACTCCCGCCCTCCCGAAATAAAATCCTGCTTTGAATCTGGCCCCTGTCACAGTATTGACACAAGATTCCCATGACAGGCCCTGGCTGGCTGCCAGGGTATCAAATCTTCTGTCCCAGACCCTGCCTGCCATGGGACTATGCCCAGTATTCCTGCCTCTCTGAGTTTATCTTCCTAGCTTTCCTTGAAGCTGGTGGGCACCTTGAGGCAATGATGTGTTCAGAATAGGAAAATGAGAGAAGAGCCTTAATTAATTTGCCCATCTGGCCCTCTGCCCAAAAGATGACGTGCGGGGTCTGGCTTAGGCCCAGGTGTGGGGGTGTTTGGGACCAGTTGAGACCTATCCTGGTCCCCAGTCAAGACTCCTTGCTGAGCCACATAGCTGCATGGCAGCCGCTTGGTGGTCTACCCATGTTCCTTCCTGCTATGGCCTCGGTCATCCAGTTCCTCACTCAGGGACCTCCGACTACCTGTCTTTCGGCTGGCTTCTGTTCAATGAGCACCTGTTCTTCCACGCTGTGCCCCCTACCTTTACAGATGCTCACGTTACACAGAAATGAAATCTGAGCGTGTTGTGCCTCCACCCTAAGGAAGAGATCTTCGGTCAGAGGAAGAGCCCCTCACAGCTTCCTCTCTCTGGCAGCCTCAGTTTGGGAGTGTAAACTTAATGCAGGTGCAAGAGTCACGGCTCAAATGTGAGCAAGATGGAGGCAGAAGAGAAGGATGCCTCTATCCAGTGTCTGCAACGGGCTGTGGGAGATTGCAGAGTGTTTTGAATGGAGGTAAACCACTCTACAGGAAGGTGGAGGGCTTCCCCCTTTTGGTCTTCGGCTCTGGGCAGGTTGCCTTACCTCCAGGAAGGCACTAGTCGTGGGGGATCTGGCCTGGACCCAGGTGTGGGGGCGGCTGAAGCAGTCAGGACAAGTTCCTCTCCTCCAAGAGGTGGTGGGGCCAAAGCCCCCAGCTCTCCTACCCAGCCAGGAAGGACCATAGACTGGTATTCCCACCACCAACTGTGTGATTCACCCATGTTCAGGCCCAGGCGTGATTCTGCTACCAGGAATCCTGTTTGAAGTTTTAAAAGTCTACCCCCTTGCCCCATCCCACCCTAGCTGTGCCAGGGGATAGAAAAGAGTCACCTGTGGGTGAAGCTGCAGGTCTGAAGAGCCAAACACAGGAAAAGCAAAAGATCTGGAGAGAGATGGAGAGATAAGAGATGGTCAGAGCCGGGCGTGGTGGCGCACGCCTTTAATCCCAGCACTCAGGAAGCAGAGGCAGGCGGATTTCTGAGTTCGAGGCCAGCCTGGTCTACAAAGTGAGTGCCAGGACAGCCAGGGCTACACAGAGAAACCCTGTCTCAAAAAACAAACAAACAAAAAAAAAAGAGATGGTCAGAGACAGAGATGAGAACTAATACAGACAGTGAGAGAACAACCTGACAGAGAAGAAGGCACAGAGACACAGAGGACACCTGCTTGGGAAACAGACAACAATACTGGCCAAACCTAGTGCTAAGTGCTTGGCTGGACTGTCTCATTTAACTTCATCTTTATAGTCTTAGGAAATAGATGGTGCTGTTATGATCCCATTTTACTCCTGGGATAATTGAGACTCATTTTGCGGAAAGTAATTGAGACATTAACCCACTCACCTGAGGCCTCAAACCCAGAAAGCCGTGGAGCAGGTATTCTCTCGGTTTGAGAGCCAAGGAGAGAGACAGACAAAGAGCCAGCGGTGGGGACAGATAGATTCCCATACCAACCCTCTTGGGTAATCTGGAGATCTGGGAATCTTCAGGGAACCGTTAGGGGAGGGCCTTCCCATCAAGCTAAAAGAAGAAAAACAACCTCCAGGTCTTCTTGTCAGCTATGAAGGAAGGAAAGGAGAGAGCTATCAGGACTGCGGATCGGGAGGAAAGGCCCCCGCCCCCATCACGGAATTCCTTAGCTGACCCTTCTCCTCCCAAGCTGCTTCCCATTAGCCAGGCAAAGCCTCCTTGTGAGCAGCTACTATCACTACCACCACCATCACCACCCACACCACCCACTCCCCCACTTTAAGACTTCTTTCTTCTCCATGGGTTTATTGAGCACCTGCTAGTTGCAGGGCACTCCTGCCCCCACCCACCTCTCCTCCCCCTTTTTTCTCCTTCACTGTGGAAAGACCCTTATTGTCTCTCTCCAGCCTCCTAGGATAGCCTCTGCAACTAGCAATTAAGGCTAGAATCTGAGACACTGCAAAATAAGGAAGTTAGCCTAGTATACACCAAGGTTCTTGAAGCACAGAGAAGAGGTCCCCAAAGTCTGGCTTAGGTGTCTCTGCCTGGAGGTCCCTTCTAGTTAGTTTGGAGAGGAGGGTCAGCAGCCCAGCTGGTGGGGGCCTGAGAGAGCCAGGCTGTCAACAACAGGGGGGATCGGGGCGAGAAGAAAACCAGGAGCTATCCTGGGGGAGTCCGGGGGTTGGCCTTACGGTTTCTAATGTCTTAGCCCTGGTTTCAATTACTCACAAGGTCCCTAGGGTTCTCCCATGACCGCCTGCAGGTTCCTGAGCTTGAAGAAGGCTCGGGAGCCTCTGGGGAAGACCAAGAAACTAGGGGCTCAGGGGTAGCAGTCCACAGCCTGGAGGGAGCTTTTGCACACTCTTCCACCCCTGTACATGTGGGTGTGAGGCCCCCCAGACCACACAGAGATCCCAGAAATAGTGGGAAGCTGGGAAGAACAGTGTACACAGCTGCTTATGAGCTCCTACACGGGTCCAACCAGTTCCTCAGCTCCACCTTGGTCCTGCTGCCTCCACCTAGCTCCTGCCCCTGAGAGCCAAGGCTTGGTCTCACCACACTCTTTTTAAAGCCTCATAACAAACCCCCGATTCTAGATTTTTTTTTCACAACTCTTGTTTATCTTCGAGTCCTGCATCTTCCTCTTTTTTTTTTTTTTTTTTTGATTGTTGTTTAGTTGGTTGTTCTGATTTTTTAGGCTTTTAGGTATGATCTCATGTAACCCAGGCTGGCCTAAAACTCACAGCAATCTTCCTGCTGATTGATTATCTACTTTGTTACATTTGCTTTGAGAGGAGTCTCATGTGGTCCAGGCTAGCCTTGGGATTCCCTGGGTAGCCAAGGCTTGCTTTGAATTTCTGATACACCTTCCTTTCAAGTGCTAAGACTGCAGGTGTGTTCTACCATGACTTTCCAGTGAGCATGTGGGGGGGGGGGAAGGGGTTTCTCGCGTGCGCACGCGCACACACACACACACCACCACCACCACCACCACCACCACCATCTCTCTCTGTCTCTGTTTCTCCATCTTGTAATTAAAACCCCCAGTTTCTATCTTAGCCCTCACCTCCTTCCCCTGTCTTTCACCACATTCCATGCCTGTTCTCTTAGACCAATCTTGCCGCCCCCCTCCCCCCCGTCCTGTCGTAATGCCCAGGTCAGCCTGGGACTTTAATGGATACCCAAGGCTTCCCATGAGCTGGCATTGAAGGCCCTGGGGACTGATGGACAGACTGAACACCCCCAGCTAGCTTGTTCTCACTCCACTTGAGGACACCTCTCCCTCCCTAGACTTGTCCCTTCCTCCCCATCATCCCACAGACCCTTCGGCTGAACATGTCAAAGGCTTTGTGAATGGCACTATCATCTCCCAGTCACCCATGCCAAAAGCCTGGGAGGCGTCTGTGCTTTTGTACACAATGTTCCCTCTGGGCCTGGCACACAGTAGGCACTAATAAATGTCTGTTGAACTGAATTTAACTCAATTTTCTCTCTTGGAATTCCTCTTCTGCCTCTGCCTATTCCTTGGTCCTGGGTGTCTGTGGCAGTAAGTCTCCAGATTTTTAAATTGTCTTGGTCTTCCTAGTCACCATAGTTGAGTTTGTGGGGGAGTTGGTCCTTCCTTACCCGTCTATTTCTGACCTAAGTGGTCACAGGCTCTTCAGGAATGAAGCCATGGGAGGTGAAGGGAGAGAAGCAGTCTTGGGATAACCTCAGGCCTTCTGGGAAACATGGGCCCTATTATCAGCAGCAGAGAGTCACTGGAAGTGGACAATCCTTTGAGGACAGATGTCTCCACTGTGAAGAACAGGAGGGAGGTCAGAGCCCGCTGGGGTGGAGAGGCGATTTCCGAGTAATGAATTAGTTTCATGCGAATTTTTGCAAAATGAAAAATTGCATCTGTGATTTTGTAAGTCTGTGTTGTGTCCCTGTTTTTGTCTTCAGGAAACACAAAGTCCCCTGATCCCAAATGTCCTTGTCCTCCCTGGCTCTCTCTACCCTCCTTCCTGTGCTCCCAGTGGCTTCACTCTCCAAACTTAACAGGCCCCCGGGTAACCATGGGGAAGATCCTCTGGCAAGCAGAGCCTGAACTCTGTGAATACCTGACATGGGGTCCCCTGGGGGATGGGGAGCAAATGGAAAGATGACTCCAAGTGGCCTTCTCTACACTGAGGCACTCTCCTTTCTTTCCAGCCCCAGGACCTTGTCCCAGTCAGGACGAAAATCTGACATCCTATGCAGCAGCTCACTAGCAGGAGCTGGAGAGAGGGCTCAGTGGCTAAGAGCACTTACTGCTCTTGCAGATGACCCAGGTTTGGTTCTAAGCACCCACATGGTGGCTCACAGTCATATAACTCCAGTTCTGGGGGGATCTGATGCCCTCTTCTGACCTCCACTGGCTTCTGCATGCATGTGGATGTATACAGACACTCACACACGCGTACACATAGATAAATTCATTTTAAAAAGATCTCACTGATAGGGAAATGTTCTGTGCTCTTAACTACTCTACAACACATTCCAGACCACCATGGCCTTGGAACCAAAGGGGTTTGGGGATGTAGTTTCTGAGCCACTGCCGCCTCAGCCTGCCTCCCAGGATTCTGCTTAGTCTTCCCTGAGGTTACCAAGCCTGCATCTCATCACTAAAGGCTGAAGGGCTTTTCCAAGGCTTGTTCCCCTGTGCCTTGAAGCTTAGATTCACTTCTTACAGGTTAGGGTTTGTCCTGCTTACCCTATTACACCATGTACATATTTGGCCTATTTTAAAGGATCTACATGTAAATATTGATAAATCTATTTTAAACTTCGCGATGAAAGTTGGTGATCCCGGATACTCGGAAATCAGGGATAGGAAGATCTCAAATTCAAGGCTTGCCTGCACTAAAGAGTGAGTTCAAAGCCAGCCTGAGCAATTTGGTGAGCTGCTCCTGTCTCAAAATAGAAAGTTAAAAAGAAGCCAGGCAAAGTGCCACACGCTTTTAATCCTAGCTTTCAGGAAGCAGAGGCAAGAGGATCTCTGAGTTCAAGGCTAGCCTTGTCTACAGATCGATTTCCAGGAAAATCCTACACAGAAAAATCCTATCTTAAAGAGAGAGGGAGTAGAAGGGTATAACTCTATGGTAGACATCTCCTCCAGCATAACACACACACACACACACACACACACACACACACACACACACACACACACACACAGAGTCTATTCCAACTGTTAGAATCACCTGTTTTATGCCTGACCCAGCATCTCCTGATGGAGGCCAAAGGAAAACCCTCACAGAGCTTTGAGGCACCAAACAGCTAACTAAACAACTCAACAGATATCACACTAGCCATTAAACTAGCCATCACACTAACCGTATCAGGCAAAGGAATATGGTACCATGAGAGAGGAAAGAAAGGGGCTTAGCCGGCGCCTCTCTTAGGAGGCATTTAGATGTCACTTCTTGGCTGAGGGGATTGGGGTGTCAGATATGGGAATTTTACACAGGCTAACTGTACAATCATCTTCATTTTCTTTTTATTTTTTTTAAAGATTTATTTATTTATTTATTTATTTATTTATTTATTATATGTAAGTACACTGTAGCTGTCTTCAAACACTCCAGAAGATAGAGTCAGATCTTGTTACGGATGGTTGTGAGCCACCATGTGGTTGCTGGGATTTGAACTCTGGACCCTCGGAAGAGCAGTCGGGTGCTCTTACCCACTGAGCCATCTCACCAGCCCCATTTTCTTTTTAAAGTATCCATCTTTCTTGATTAGAATGTGAGTCCCAAGAGGGTGGGAACTTAAAACAAGTTTGAGGCAAATTGTAAACAGCAAAGTGCACAAAATTTAAGGGTATATAGTTCAAATTACAGGTCCAACTTCAGTCTCACTTGTCCCAAAGTTTCCTAGAAATGAAATAGGTCGGTGTGTCCTCAGAGCCCCTACCCCTCCCTCCCACTCCCTCAGCGTTTTGTCTGAGCTTTACTCATGTTGTTATGCCAGTTGCAACTGGCTATTTTACATTGCTGTGACCATGTCGCTATTTATCTATCTGGGTTGTTCCTAACTGAGAATATAATTAACAAAGCACTCCCGATCTGTTCTTTGAGGTATGCATGTGTAAGTAGAATTGCCAGGTCCTGGGATCTATGTACATTCATCTTAGTGGACCCTGCTATTTCCTAAGCTGTTGTACCGAGTTACACGTGTGTGGACCATGCATGGAAGCAAGCCCTTCTACAGCTTTCTGAAGCAGCGTCTGGCTCACTGCTGTACTTACACCAATGGCTGGCACACAGTACGGTGCCTGGCACACAGTAGGGCACACACACACACACACACACACACACACACTTAAGAACAAGAGGTGCCATCACCACTGCTACGTGCTGCCTGGCTGCGGCGTCGACCTGCTGAGTGATTCTGGCAGATGTCTGCCTGGCTTCAGGATCGTTCCCTATCTGTAGCACAGCAACCGATACCAAGGGCTCTGCTGGCCACTGCCAGCCGGGTGCCGTGAAAACTAGCCACCTGCTCACTCACTTGTCTCACTCGTATTGCTTAAGGATGGCACCTACTGTGCGCCAGCACTCAGAGGGTGTGATCTGTGACATTCCACTTATGGCCTCTTTTGGGTCAGCCAAGGCCAGGGTCACTAGCTATCTTGTCCCCAACTCGTCTTGCAAGGAGCTTGCTTCTCCTCCCTGTCCAGCCCTGACCCCAGGCGGGGGGGAAGGGGTCTGGACTGAGTCTGTGAATGGAAAATGTGATTAATAATCAAAAAAACATCCAAGAGGAAGAGACCAGGAAAACAACTTCAGGAAGGCTCCTTGCCCAGGGGAGGGGGGCCGTGTCCTGGGCCTCGGGACAGCTCCGGCCACCCTTTCTGGGACACAGCCACAGGAGTGGGTAATTTTAGCCAAAAGCAGAAGGGGGGAGCCATTTCAATGGCTTATTTTCAAAGATGCCCCCAATGTAAGTTATGCTTTCTCTGGGAGTTCTCTTCATTCTGATACCCCTCCTAGTGGTCCCCAGCCCAGACATATTTGGTGGGGGAAGGCAGAGACTCTGGATTGGGGGTAGAGGAGGAATTTCAACATGAAATGTTTTGTTCATTAGCAGAGAAAGCAGAGAACATAGGGGGAAATTCCCTTTCTTCTTGGGCCTGGGCAGCCCAATTGGACACTCAAAAGCTGTTGTGAAAACTAGGGCCTCAGGCTGCAGGGTAAAAGTTATGACGAGGAGATTGTACCCTCCATGTGGATTTCTGACTTCCAGGGGGTTCGTGGGCCTTCATATTTCCTCCTTCCAGGGATTTGATTCCCAAGGCTTCCATCTGTCTTCAGGATTCCTTCTTAGCAAAGCAAGAGGGACTGTGATTAGACTAGGGTTAGAACTTCCTGATGGGAGGGAAGGAATCCTTGGCCTATTGAATACCTTGGAATTTTGATAGGGTATATTGGAATTGGTAATCTGGTAGGTAAAAGAAATCTGACATGAGCCTGGGGCAGTAGTGGAAGCCCCTCTATCAGTGAGGACCCTAGTGGGATGGGAACCTGGAGGATTTCAGTGTGAATGCTTAGCCTCCCTAGTGAGACTCCATCTCTCCCCCATCCTCCACCTTCAGAGATTGCCTGCCCTTTTCTAGTACTAGACTGGGAGGGTCAGGGCACAGAGAGGCAGTGGTCTCCACCTTAGGGTTCCAGAAGGAGGGGGTTGTTGTGAATGTGCCCAGGTGCTGTCCCGAGATGGTGCTGGAGCTGTTTCAGGATGGGGGGTGGTGGTGAGTCGCCTATGGGGGTGGCTGGGCTGGTCCCTGACTTGGGGAGGCTCTGGGCCCCCCTCCCTGGCTCGGCCCGGGGCTGTGTCGGGATCGGGTTTCTGGGCGCCTGGAGCCTCTGCGAGGCTGAACTGTTCCCGGGCCCGGCCAAGCCGCCCCGGGCGGGCGCTGGCACTGTGCCAGGAAGCAGGGGGGTAAGGGGGAGCGAGGGGGGGGCTGCGAGGGCGTTTACGTAACTGCCTTCCAGAGCCCGCCCCGACCCGCCAACCCCAGTGTGATTGAGAGCGTGTGTGACTGTGTGTGTGCCTGTGAGACACACGTTGCACTATGGCCGTGCCTTGTGTGTGTGCTATAGATGTGTGATTCAGAGATTCAGAATTCTTCCGGGAGCTCAGGCTTAAGCTAGAGTCCCATGACTCCTCAAGTACCACCGTGAGGCTGAAAATAAGCACTTTCTTCAGTGAGACAGGGTGTGTGACTTTATGTGAACCTGTGTTTGGTGCCGCTAAGGCAGCCTGTGTGAGAGTGTAACTATTAGCCAGGAGGTTGCCTGGCCCTGGAAGCTTCTGCTTAGAAATGGGGCTTTTGGGTAAGAGCTCTTGGAAAGCTGAGACCACATCGGTAGCTTTCCTTCCTGGAGACAGATCAGTATAAATGGGAAAAGTCTCATTGCAACCTACAGGCTGAAATGACACAGTTAACTCTGGGGGGGGGGGTGGGGGGGGGTGAGTGAGCAGGATCAGTTTAGTTCATCCTGCCAGGACAGCAAAGTCCTCACAGAAGCCATAAAACCCTCTGGGGATTGGGCTGTCTTCATTAAAAGCTACAGCTCTGACTTCCCACAGAAGCAGAGCAACAGTTAAGGAACATCGCACTGGCAGTGATTGGCTGGTGGGACTGCACTCAGCAAGTGAATTTTCCCAGCAAGATGGAGAGGCACTCCCTGCTTTCTGCTCTTAGGTCCCCGAAGCACAGGTTCGGCTTCATTTATGCAGTTATTACACTTTAACTATCTTGCCACTCTCTTGCTTATTGAGTCTATAAGCTTTCCCCACCCCATGTGTGTGTGTGTGTGTGTGTGTGTGTGTGTGTGTGTGTGTGTGTGTGCAGCCTACTATGTGTTAGGCACAAATCAAGTGCTAATAGCTGTCACTAGGATGAAGAGATGGAGTCTCAGTCTGTGAGGATGCAGGAGTGTGTGCATGTGTAGGGGGCATACGTGTAGGATTAAAAAAAAAGGTGTTGCTTGAGCTAAATTTTGAAGATGAGTGGGAGTTAACCCAGTGGATGAGGAAAAAAAAAAAAAGCATTCCAGGAAGAGGTAAAAACACATGCCAAGCATGGAGCTATATGGAGACTCCACCATGACTTAGAGCTGTGAAGCCGGCCCTGGTGCTGGATAGAAATAGGCAAGGAAATCTGTACTCACATATGAATTAGCATCAGCTCAAAGGACTGGTTTGATGTAGTATGCCTAAAATATTTGTTTAAAAGAGAATATTCATTTGAATTCAGGGAAGTGGGGCGGGGGCAGGGAAGGGAGTTTGGCCAGGATGATCAGAGACAATCCCGGTAAACCCCAGGGCTGACCACTGAGTGTGCTCTGGCCCTTCACAGCTCTCCAGCATGGAACTCTCCCACAACCTAAGGCCTGGCAGGGAGGGGCTGCAGTAACCATTGGCCTTTGTCTAAGGAGACTGGAGCTTAAAGGACAAATATAAACAAGAAAAAGAGGGCAGTGAAGCTGAATCACTGAGTGTTGCAGAGAGACCATAGCAACAGGAAACAGTCTCCATCAAACAGAGATCATAACATGCAAAGGGCTCTCTAACTCATAATCTGCTATCCACATAGATGACTTGCACAGGGAGGCAAGCGTGCGTGTGGCCAGTTTGCTCAATATGTATGGGTAAGAGTAACTTGGGCAGGGGTTGGAAGATGAAGAAGAAGCTCATCTTAGCAGTAGTTGTCGGTGGGTGATACCTGGGAGACGGCACACTCACACAGACCGCCGTGGGGAGCCCACAAATCCATATTTCCCCCGGTATTTTTCCTGCACTTTGTATTAATAGCAATCGAGTGATGAAATGCAGACAGATTCTATGCAAACTCCTCGAGGGCAGGAAGTCTCCTGTTTATACAGCACAGTGCTGGCAGGTCAGCAGCACTTAGGGTGGGTGCGGACCTCTGAGAGGATTGCCGGCAGGTGGGTGGAGCATGGAGAGATGCTATAATGGAACCAAGAGTTGCGTGTCCAGCTGGACACTGACAGCCAATGCTTCTCAGCCCAAAGCTGGTAGAACAGTTCCAATCAGAACGTACTCATTAAGACTGAAGGAAGGACTAGATAATGATGTTCCCGTCAGCTATGGATAGGTGAGGTGAATCTGGGGAATGAGGAAGCACTGCTAGACAGGTATGTGGCACCCAAAGACAACAGATACTGTAGCTGAAGAGATGGGAGACGATGATCCACTTAGGAACAGGTGTGCTGGGACAAACGAGGAGCTGTGGAAAATGGACCTGGGAGCTCTTATTATCCATGTTCCAAGAAAAGGAAGCACTTAAAAAATACATGGGTAGTGTGGGAAGAAGAAAACGGCTACAGTGTGGCCAGAGAATCTATGGAAAATCCAAGGCTGAAAATCCATACCCATTTGTGTGTACTCAGGTGGGGGAGGGGCATTCTCCTCTTACTTCCCTTTGGATTGAAGCATTTTATTTTTGAGAAGATTAAGGCTATGCTCAGGCACTATTCTGACAAGTTTTGAAATTTAATGTTTACTCAATACTGGACATTAGGAGATGGAACCGAGGATCAAAGATTTGGGGAGTACTTAGATCAATCAAGTAATTTTCCCAAGTTACCAAGGAGTGCAATATTCAGAGTCCCCAGTGAAAAGATCACCATCATCATCACCACCACCACCACTATCATCATCCTCCTCCTCTTCATACTCCAACAAGAAATATCTGAGAGCCTTTTGGCCCAGCATCTAGGAGACAGAGATTGGCAGATCTCTGAATTCAGGCCAGCCTGGTCTACAGAGCAAGTTCCAGGACAGTCAGGACTACACAGAGAAACCTTGTCTTGAAAAAAAACAAAAACAAAATAAAACAAACAAAAAGAAATGTCTGAATTAGAACAAATGCCACCATATTTGCAGGCTTGGTCTTGGTTTTCTCTTAAAACAATACACACACACACACACACACACACACACACACACACACACACACATGCTGGGGAGCTGTGAAAGGCCAGAGTACACTCACTGGTCAGCACTTGGGTTTACTAGGATTGTTTCTGAGATATACATATATCTCAGAGACAATCCTGGCATATGTATTATATATATATGTGTGTGTGTGTGTATATATATATATATATATATATATATACATATATATATATATATATATATATATATATGAATTAATGAGAGGGGATTTAAGCTGAAAGGGGATTATAAACAACTTTATGTCAGATGCTAACTAATATGAACCTCTGTCAGATTTGCTTGTTGAGCTATGCATGAGGTACAACAACGATCCAGTCCTTAAAGGAGCCAGGTACTTAAGGAAGACAATTGGTCAGTTAGGTTATCCAGTTTTCTTGGTAGCTTCCTCTTCTCAAGATGTAATCCCAGACACCCAAAGAAACATTTCTTTTTCTTTTTATCTTTTTTTTTTTTTTGAGACAATGCCTAGAACTTTCTATGCAGCCCAGGCTGGCCTTGAACTTGAGATTCTCTTGCCTCTACCTCCCAAGTACCAGGATATCAGGCATAGATTACCATAGCCAGTGCAGAAAGACAGAGTTTTCTTGGTTTTGTTTTTCTGAGACAGTCTCTCTAGTAGCCCAGGCTGGCCTTCAACTTGTGGCAAGTCCCCTGCCTCAGTCTCTGAAGTAGGTATATATATTTTCAAAGGAAATCAGGACCAAACCTGAGTATATATGTGAGGGACCCATGCTCTGATTGGCCCTTTCTCATTGGGGCCCCGGTCTAGGAGAAGAGTTTTATGAAAGGATACTAGGTCTGGCTGTGCAGAACAGGACAAAGATGAACAGGGACACTCCAGAACGGCTCTGTGGTAAATTACGTGGCTTGGCCCTTTCACACTCCCATTTTGGATAAGAAGCAAGAATCTATCTTTGGGCCCAAAGTTATACCCTTAGGAGTCAGCTGGAATGGAAGTGTTGAGGGGTGAGACAGGGGTATATGGCTGTATCTGGTTCTCTGATGACAGATGACCAGCAAGCCTCTCGGCTCCCATCCTTTCCACCCTTCTGCTTCTCACACAGAACTCATCAACAGTGTCCTGGGTGGTATTTGTGGATTACTGTCCACTGGTGCACATGCAGGGCCACAAGGGAAGTGTGGGTGACTCCTAGAAGTGACAGTGTCTCTCCTTCTTCACCCCCAAGGTCCTGCAGCAGGGAAGGTGGCCCCTCTAGTTCTCCCAAGCAATTCCCGACAAAGACCACCACACCATTACAGTAGTGCTACCAACAAAGGAAGCCATACATTGAACTCAGGGGATTAAGTGGATAACTGCTCCAATGGCTGCAGGTTCTGATAAACTGTCCCCCTCCCTTCAAGTATCACCTCTGTGGAGCATATGCTCCGGCAAAGCTCCAAGCTTGACCCTTCAGCACAACTTAGTAACAAACAGCCTCTCTTCCTTCTGTCCCTCTTTGACACTTTTCTCTGAGTTAAATGTGAAGAACAGACTTTGTCATTTGTGATCTCGGGCAAAGTACTAAGCCTGCGTCACAAATACCTAATGTTTAAATGGGGGCAATTTGATGAAGCTGTTGTTAAGTATTATGTAAGGTGGTTAAACAGATCTAGCACAGTGCCTGGCACACTAGTTCTCAAGAATGCTTCCCTCCCGCTTGGTCCTTCCTCTAGAAACTTGGTCTTAGTGTTTCTGGATAGTCAAGCTCACAGGCTCAGATATCTTATCTTTGATTTGGAGGCCTCACTGATCTTGGTACCCCTTGGGCCCTGTGCTCTTACAAGCATTCCAGTCTCCCCGAAAGTCCAGCGTGAAGCCAACCGGGCTGTCATTCAGAAGAGACGCTCTACTGGGGCAGTGTGAGAAATGGAATGAACAAAGGCCACAGCCCCATAGAGTCCCCACTCCTTTCCACTAGGTTGAGGGGGACAAATGAGGGCACACTGAGTCCCTCAGGAGGTCAGTGCCAAAGTCCTTGGAGCTATGATGCCACAAATGGATCCCATTTCTCCAGCCAAAGGTTCTTTCTTGGCATCTCTAGGGGCACAGGCTGAGATCAACTGAGGTTCACCAACACCACTGAGAAAGTCCCTAAGGTTCCCAGATGTTCTCCCACGGAGCCAAGTCCAGAGACTACCCTGATGCCACTCCACTTACACAGAAGGCCCCCCTGGGGGCCTGGGGAGGGTGCCTCCACACTGGGGCTGTGCAAGGCACAAAGTGCAGAGCGCCCTGGGCGTCTCCCGCCATGCCCGTCCCACGGACGCTCTCGGGGTAGAGGCGGCGGTCACTGGCGTGCATCCACTTGCACAGGGGCCCCGTGGGGGCGGCTCCCGCACCAGGATCCGAGTCCGGGACCGCAGACCCGCCCCTCGGGGTGACGGCGGGGGTCCCCCCGCCCCCGCCCTCGCTTACCGGGACAGTCCGCGTGCGGGACGCGGGTCCGAGGCCGGCGGACTCTACGCCGCGGGCCCGCGCTGCCCACGGCCGCTCCGGAGCCGACGTGCTGGGCCGAGCACCGGGAGCGGGCGGCGCGGGCGGCGCGACAGGCTGAGGCGGCGGCAGCGGTGGCGCGCACCCTGAGCACGCCCACCCGCTGCGCGTGCACCGGCGCGAGGCGCCCTCGGCCGGCCCGTGGGCGCGCGCCGCCCCACCCTCCGGAGCCTCAGGCGCGGTCCGCGCAGCCCGCTCGGCCGCGGGCGTGGGGCGCGGTGGGAGCGCGGGCGCGCGGTCCGGGTGCCGTGGGCGCCCGCACGAGCAGCCGGCAATGCGGCGCGGGGACTGCGCCAGCCTGGCCGCCCGCGGCAAGGTCAGCCCGCCCGGGGAGCTGGCCCCGGGTCGGCGCTGCAGGGGCTACGGGGACTCGCTCACCCGCACACACCCAGGGCAGAGCAGGGTCTGTGTGATGCTGCCACCAGCAGCTGCCCGGGGTGAGAAGAACTCAGCCAGGAGACTCTGTCGCACCACCCAGGTCTCAGGGCTCACCGAGGGCACTTACCTTCTTCAGGTTCCCACTGAGCTCGGGAGTGGCCAGGAACCTTCACAAAGACCTTGGCTGCTTCATCCTGCCCTGTGCGCTTGGTCGGAGGCTATTGGTCTTCCATCTCCAGCAACAGCAGCAGCAGAGCTGTACTGTCATGTAACCCACTTTTCCTGCAGCAGCCTCAGCCTTCAGACTAGCCAAACAGCCAGCTTGTCAGGCGGCCAGTGTTTCTGAGAACTATAGCGCGCATTGCAACAAACTCCAGGCTTTGAAGAGGGCAAGAAAAAGACCAAGTCATAAAATATCGAGAACTAGTTGTAGGAAAGTAATGGACGATGTGTACACATGCCCAGATCCCTCTTATCTAAATTACATCTATTTTGTGTCTATCAAACACATGTCACATCATTTTTTGAGCATCTAGTATCCCTCTACCCTACCCCCCTTTCCAGGTGGTATAGAAGATACTTTGTCCTTTAAGTAGAATTTACTAAATTTAGAACTATATATTATTATCATCACCAAATTAATATTAAAAATGCCAAGTGTAAAGGTACTATTTTAAAGTCCTTAAATGTCACTCACTGTGCAGCTGCAGCTGGTCAGTAGTTGACTGGGGAGCTCAGGTTGGCCTCCAACTCCAGAGGGCCAGCATTGCAGGCCTGAGCTACCACAGTGGGTTAAGACACTATGTCTTGGAGGAGTCATACTGAGGCACAGAGGTTAAACAGCTTGCCTAAAGTAGCAAGCTCCTACGTCATGGAGATGAGATTGAAATCCAGGTGCTCTGATATCAGAACCCAAACTGCCACTGCAGACTGAGAAGCCACTACAAAATTGTGTTAACAAGAGCCACCATATTTTCCCCCTTGTGAAACTAATATTGAAGAGCAGACTGAGATTTCTATGTAGTCCGATGTACTTACCTTTAGAATCATAATGGACCAAAAATTTCAGACAGGGACCTAAAGACTGTCTTGAGTGTTCTATTTCTAGGCTATTTGATGGACCTGCATGGAAGAGAAAGCTATAATATCCCCTATAGAGGTTTGTTGGCTAATTCCTTCTTTCATTCAAAAATACGTGTTGTGTGTCTGCCATCCATTGAACAAACAAAAAACAAGGTGGTCAGAGTCCTGTTAGGGAACTGCACTATGAACCATGGACCACGACGGCCTCACTCTAATAACCAGTATAACCATAATCCCTGCCTCAGCCACACATCTGAACACTGCCGTCCAGCCTAGTCTCTCCTCTTCACACTCATCCTAGCGACTCGATCCCTGACACCTTGGGCTTGGCCAGCCTGTGGTAGACATGCCTGAAATCACAGCGCTGGGAAGCGGGCAGCAGGAAGATCAGGAGTTTAAAGTCGTTCTAAGGCATTTGGTGTTTCCAGCGGTTCCAACCTATGGCAGATGATTTCACATCACCCCAGAAGTGACGTTTTGCAGTGTATATAATTTGCTTTGATTACTTCACCTCCAATTCTCTCTGTCTAAACAATCACTTCCTAAATAACCACTCCTCAACTTCTATGTTTTTTCCCCCCAAAGAATCTAGGTTCTATGTATAAGATGCTTGTTTTTCTCAGTCTGGTTGTTTCACTCCACACAGTGAAATCTAGCTCTATACCCATCTACCTGAAGATGACACATTTAGTTTCTTATTGCTAAGTAAAACCCTGTTATGTATATAAACTATATGATCTTCTCCATTCCTCTGTTATGTTGATGACTATGATATTGTGCCTGGTAGTCAGTGTCAGCTTGACACAAGCTAGAGTCATCTGAAAGGAAGGAACTTATATTGAGAAAATGCCTCCATAAGGTCCAAGTGTAAGGTTTCTTCCTCTTCCTCTTCATCTTCCTCTTCCTCTTCCTCCTCCTCCTTCCTCTTCCTCCTCCTCCTCTTCCTCATCCTCATCCTCCTCTTCCTCCTCCTCTTCTTCTTTTCTTCTTCTTCTTCTTCCTCTTCTTCTTCCTCTTCTTCTTCTTCTTCTTCTTCCTCCTCTTCCACCTTCCTCCTTTTTAAAAAGATTTATTTATTTTATTTTATGTGTGAGTACACTCTCACTGTATTCAGATATACAAGAAGAGGGCATCAGATCCCATTACAGATGGTTGTGAGCCACCATGTAGTTACTGGGAATTGAACTAAGGATCTCTGGAAGAGCAGTCAGTGTTCTTAACTACTGAGCCATCTCTCAAGCCCTGTAGGTAATTTTCTGAATTAGTGATTGATGGGGGAGTGCCCAGCCCATTGTGGGTGATGCCATTGTGGGCTGATGGCCTTGGGTTCTATAAGAAAGCAGGCTGAGCAAGCCATGGGGAGCAAGAAGCACCCCTCCATGGCCTCTGCATCAGCTCCTGCCTCTAGGTTCCTGCCATGTCCAAGTTCCTGTCCTGGTTTCCTTCAGTGATGAATAGCGATATGGAAGTATAGGCCAAATAAACTCTTTCCTTCCTAACTTGGTATTGGTTATGGTGTTGAATCAGAGCATTAGAAACCCTGAGACAGGCACCAAGGCTGGTTCCATGTCCTGGTTTCTGTGAACAGTACCACTATAAATATGAGTGTGCAGGAATAGGAGTTTATATGTCTATACAACAATTCCTTTACATCCATTCTGCCAACGTAACACAAGCAGGGATTGCTATTAGGACTGATGATTGAAATCCCATATCTGAGATGGCTAAGGTAAAGACTCAGAGCTTTTGTGATAGAGCTGGCGCTTTTCCACTTGGAAATGTTTATCCTAAGCATTACAGGTAATAGAAATCACCTACATTCCCTTTCCCTTTTCCCTTTCCCATAGTTTCAGCACAAGGGATGCTTCCTCTGCAGACCATCAGCTCGCCCACCTGTGCCTTT
This sequence comes from Mus caroli, assembly GCF_978045245.1. Classification (NCBI taxonomy): domain Eukaryota; kingdom Metazoa; phylum Chordata; class Mammalia; order Rodentia; family Muridae; genus Mus; species Mus caroli. The sequence goes on from NW_028227261.1 coordinate 111,095,892, forward strand.
GATCATGTCTCCTTTTGTTCCTTCTTTTGTTTGATCTGTTGTCATTCAGAACCCCAGCTTTCTCCCTGTGGCTCTCCCTGCCTTCAGCCTATAAACAGGATCCGGTTTAAGAAGCTTTGTCTACTGACTCATCTTATTTCAGTGCTGCTGGTTATCGTTGGAGATTTTATGTATGGACATTGAATCCTCAATGCAACAGTGTTGGGAGGTGAGACCTAAGTGATTAGTCAGCAAGTCACCGCCTTTGGGAAGGGTTAATGCTGTTATCTAGAGTGGACTGACCACAGAAGCAAATTCAGCCCACTCAGCCTGCTCTTGCCCTTCTGCCTCCTGTCAGGAGATGATGCAGTACCGAGAGACCTTATCAGATGTTCTCACCACGCTCTTGGGCATCTCAGCCTTCAGAACCAGGAGCCGATTAAGGTTTCATTTGCAAATCATCCAGTCTGTGGTATTGTTACAGTAGCATGAAATAGACAAAGATCTTAGCTAGTCATTTCCAAGCACTCCAAGTGGCACAAATTGTATATAGTTCTTATTTATATCAATTATACTTCAATAAAGCTGTTACAAATAATTTGCCTATTTTTGGGTGGGTATTTTTCTGGAATATGTATGTGAGGGTATGCATATGTGTGCATCCACTAAGCACTGAACCTAGGGCCATACACATAACAGTCAAAGCACTCCACCACTGAGCTACAATACCCAGCTCTACATTTCTATTTTTGACCATGGTTATTGGCTTATAACTCCTGCTCCAGATGTGAGTTAGAGAAATTCTAATCGCCCCTGGCTCTAGGTGGCTATATAGAAGCACCTACCTAGTAAACCATAAATCTCATCATTCCAGAGGGATCCTGCTCAACACACTGGAGGAGACTGCTGCATAGACGTACCAAGAAGAATCTGCACAGACAGGACGTCTTGGGGTTCCCTGCCCAGTCTATTAGAACTCACGCTTATTCAATAATGCCTACACAAACACCAGAAAGGACAAAATTTGGAAAGCTTTTAGGAGTTGAACATTTGGAGACTTGCAAAAGGGTGATCTTGGACTGCTTTTTGGGTTGAAAGTTTGATGGGTGGGCTGATGCCCCCCTCCCTCCACTGGAAGTCCTGCCTGGCTGCAGGAGGTGCCCACTTCAGTCTCCATATCCCCTGATGGTAGGAGTCTCAGCTAGGGTCACCCCCAAGACTTCCTGGAACCTCCCCCTTCCCATATCTCCAGCTAGTCCCAGAGATACCCTCATCCATTTTCATCCTTACTTTCAGCCCTCACCCACCCCCACCTCTCCACCCCTGATTGCTATCCCTGTTCCCCTCCTCACTCCCTTTCCCACCCAGGTCCCTCCCTCCATTCAGAGTCATGCAGAGCCACTTGCTTGCTGACAGAAAGAATTCCCCCACATGTGAGATCACAAATAGTTAGATGGTGGTGTGAGAACACAGGAAAATGAGACACGGTCTTCTTCCCAGCACACGGACCCGCTTCTTCAGCTGAGGGACATCAGGGTTGTTTGCAATTTCTGGGTATTACAAATAAAGCTGCTATGACCATAGTTGAGCAAGTGTCCCTGTGGTAGAGTGAGGCATCTTTTGGGTATATCATCCCCAGGAGTGATATAGCTGGGTCTTGGGATAGAGATATTCCCAATTTTCAAAGCAACCACCAAAATTGATTTGCAAGTGGTTGTACCAGTTTGAACTCCCACCAGTAATAGAGGAGTGTTCCTCTTGCTCCACATCCTTGCCAGCACGCACTGTCAATTGAGTTTGTGTGTGTGTGTGTGTGTGTGTGTGTGTGTGAAAAGCTAAGATTTTTTATTAGATATTTTCTTCATTTCCATTTCAAATGCTATCCCAAAAGTCCCCTATACCCCCCACCCCCACCCCCTGCCCTGCTCTCCTACCCACCCACTCCCACTTCTTGGCCCTGGCGTTCTCCTGTACTGAGGCATATAAAGTTTGCAATACCAAGGGGCCTCTCTTCCCAATGATGGCCTACTAGGCCATCTTCTGCTACCTATGCAGCTAGAGACACAAGCTCTGGGGGTACTGGTTAGTTCATATTGTTGTTCCACCTATAGGGTTGCAGACCTCTTCAGCTCCTTGGGTGCTTTCTCTAGCTGCTCTATTGGGGGCCCCATGTTCCATCCAATAGATGACTGTGAGCATCCACTTCTGTATTTGCTAGACACTGGCATCTCCTCACAAGAGACAGCTATATCAGGGTCTTTTCAGCAAAATCTTGCTGGCATATGCAATAGTGTCTGCGTTTGGTGGCTGATTATGGGATGGACCCCTGCGTGTGGCAGTCTCTGGATGGTCCATCCTTTTGTCTTAGCTCCAAACTTTGTCTCTGTAACTCCTTCCATGGCTGGAGAGGTGGCTCAGCCGTTAAAGGCTAGGCTCACAGTCAATTGAGTTTTTGATCTTAGCCATTCATAGCCATTCTGACAGGTGTAAGATGGAATATTAGAGTTGTTTTGATTTGCATTTCCCTGATGACCAAGGACATTGAATATTTCTTTAAATGCTTCTTGGCCATTCAAGATTCCTCTATTGAGATTCTCTGTTTAGGTCTGTACCTCATTTTTAATTGGATTTACTTGGCTTATTTGTATCTAATGTCTTGAGTTCTTTATATATTTTGGGTATTGGTTGTCTGTTGAATATGGAGTTGGTGAAGATCTTTTCTCATTCTGTAGACGCCTTTCAAAAGCTTTCCTGTTTCACGAGATCCCACTTATTAATTGTTGATCTTAGTGCCGAGCTCTTGGTGCTCTGCTCATGACTCTGTCTGCTGTGCCTGTATGATCAAGACAGTCCCCCACTTTCTCTTCTATTAGATTTAGTGCATCTGTTTTTTTTGTGGAGGTCTTTGACCCACTTGGACTTGGAGATTTTGCAGAGTGATAACTGGATCTATTTGCATTCTTCTGCATGCAGACATCTATTTAGACTAGCACCATTTGTTGAAGATGCTTTCTTTTATTCATTGTATGATTTTGACTCTATCAAAAAACAAGTGTCCAAGTGTGTGAGGTGTGTGGGGTTATTTCTGGGTCTTTGATTCGATTCCATTGTTCAATCTGTTTGTCTTTGTGCCAATACCATGAGGTTTTTATTACCATTGCTCTGTAGCTTGAGATCAGACATGGTGATACTTCCAGAAGTTCTTTTGTTGAACAGGATTGTTTTCATGATCCTGTTTTTTTTTTTTTCCATATGAAGTTGAGAATTGCTCTTTCAAGGTCTGTAAAGAATTGTGATGGGATTTTTGATGGGAATTGCATTGAATCTGTAGGTTACTTTTGGTAAGATAGCCATTTTTACTATGCTAATCCTACTGATCCATGCTCATGAGAGATCTTTCCATCTTCTGATATCATCCTCAATTTCTTTCTTCAGAGAGTTGAAGTTTTTGTCATGCAAGTCTTTCACTTGCTTGGTTGGAGTCACACCAAGATATTTTATGTTATTTGTTGCTATTGTAAAAGGTGTTGTTTCCCCAATTTCTTTCTCAGTCTGTTTATCATTTGTATAAAGGAGAGCTCCTGATTTTTTGAGTTAATTTTGTATCTAGCCACTCTGCTGAAGGTGTTTATCAGCTGTAGGAGTTCTCTGGTAGAATCTTGGGGGTTGCTTATGTATACTATTCTTTCATCTTCAAATAGTGATACTTTGACTTCTCCCTTTCCAATTTGTATTTCCTTGATCTCCTTTAGTTGTCTTATTGTTCTAGCTAGAACGTCAAGAACTATGTTGAATAGATATGGAGAGAGTGGGCAGCCTTGTCTTGTCCCTGATTTAGAGGAATTGCTTTAAGTTTCTCTCCATTTAATTTGATGTTGGCTTGCTTTATATTGCTTTTATTATATTTAGGTATGCACCTTGTATCCCTGATCTCTCCAAGACTTTTAACATTAAAGGATGTTGGATTTTGTCAAAGTTTTTTATTTTTGTTTTTTTTTTTTTGGTTTTTAATCTCATGAGATGATGAATCTCATGAGATGATGACGTGATTTTTTTCTTTCAGTTTGTTTATATTATAGCTTATGTTGATTGATTTTTGTATATTGAACCAGCCCTGCATCCCTGAGATGGAATCTACTTAATCATGATGTTTCTGATGTGTAGTTAGATTCAGTTTTCGAGTATTTTACTGAGTATTTTTGCATCAATGTTCATAAAGGAAACTGGTCTGAAATTTTCTTTCTTTATTGAGGCTTCACATGGTTTAGGTACCAAGTTGACCATGGCCTCAGAATGAGTTTGGCAACGTCCAGTCTGTGTGTCTATTTTGTAGACTAGTTTGAGGAGTATTGATATTAGCTCTTTTTTGAAAGTCTGGTAGAATTCTACCCTAAAAACATCTGGCTCTGGGCTTTTTTTGGTTGTGAAACTTTCACGGACTGTTTCTACTTCCTTAGTGGTTATAGGACAACATAAATAGTTTACCTGATCTTGATTTAACTTTGGTAAGTGGTATCTATCTAGAAAACCATCCATTTCATTTACATTTTCTTATTTTGTGGAGTACTTTTGAAGTAAGACCTAATGATTATAGGAATGTCCTCAGTATCGTTATAGCTCCCTTTCATTTCTGGTTTTGTTTATTTGGATACTGTCAGTCCACTTTTTAGGTAGCTTGGCTAGGCTAAGGGTTTGTTTGTTTATCTTGTTGATCTTCTCAAGGAGCCAGCTCTTGCTTTCTTTGTTTCTTAGTACTTTTTATTTGTAATTTATTGACCTCAGTCCTGAGTTTGATTGTTTCCCGATATCCCCTTCTCTTGGGTGTGGTTCTTCCTCTTTCTCTTCCTCTTCCTCCATCTCTCTTTCCTCCCCTCCCCCTCCTCCTCTTCCTTCTCTAGAGCTCTCAGGTGTATTTTAAAATTGCTAGTATTCGAACTCTCCAATTTCTTTATGCAGACACTTAGTGCTGTGAACTTTCCTCTTAGCACTGCTTTTGTTGTGCACCATGTGTCTGAGTTGTTATGCCTTCATTTTCACTGAATTCTAGAAGGTCTTTACTTTATTTCTCTATCCCCAGTGATCATTAGGTAGAGGATTTTCAGTTTCCATGAGTATGTAGGGCTCTCTGTTGTTTATACTATTGCTGAAGTCCAGCTTTAATTCATGATGGTCTGATAAGGAGGTATTTCAATATTCTTGTATCTGTAGAGGCTTTCTTTGTGACTGATTATATTGTCAATTTTGGAAAAGGTCTGCGAGGTGATGAGAAGAAGGTATATTCTCTTGTGCTTGGGTGAAAGGTTCTGTAGATAACTGTTTGGTTCATTTGAGTCATAACCTCAGTTAGTCCCCTTATTTCTCTGTTTCTGTCTCAATGACCTGTCCATTGGTGAGAATGGGGTGTTGAAGTCTCCCACTATTAATGTGTGGGTTTAATGTGTGATTTAAGCTTCAGTAATGTTTCTTTTATGAATGTTTGTGTCCTTGCATTTGAGGCATAGATGTTCAGAATTGAAACACCATCTTGATGTTTTTCTTCTTTCTTTGCTGGGTATGAAGTGTCCATATATTTTTTTATTAATTTTGGTTGAAAGACTATTGTATTAGATATTAGAATGACTACTCCAGCTTGCTTCTTGGGTTTGTTTGCTTGGAAAACTTTTTCCAGCCTTTTACTCTAAAGTAACTTCTATCTTTTTTGCTGAGATGTGTTTCTTGTATGCAGCAGAATGATGGATCCTATTTTCATATCCAATCTCTTAGCCTGTGTCTTCTCATTAGGGAATTGAGTCCATTGATATTGAGAGATATTAATGACCAATGATTGTTAATTCCTGTTATTTTGTTAGTGTTAGTGTCAGTGTGTGCTTCCCTTGTTTTGTTTATGCTGGTGTGGAATTATTAATTTCCTGTATTTTCTTGGGTGTAGTTAGCTTCCTTGGGTTGGATTTTCTTTTTAATATTTTCTGTAGGGCTATATTTGTGGATAGATATTGTTTAAATTTGGTCTTGTCTTGGAATATCTCCTTTTCTCCATCTATGGTGGTTGAGAGTTTTGCTTGATATAGTAGTATCTCTGGTTTCTTAGAGGCTGCAAGACATCTGTCCAGGCCCTTCTAGCTTTTAGAGCCTCTGGTGAGAAGCCGAGGATATACCCTCCCTCCCCCAAGACTGTACACAAGGCTTTGTGCATGCTGAGCATGTATGCTTTATTATTAAGTTATGTCTGCAGTTCATAAGATTGACTTTGCACTGCCCTTGTATTCTGTGACTTTGTAAACTCCCATGCTGGTTATAAGAGATCTTACTCTAGATCCTTTGAGAAAGAGAGCTAGCCAGCAGGAAGAAAGCTTCCAGATCAGTTTTAGCTTGGTTCCTCTATGTCTGATCTCCACCTGAGTGCTATGACATATGTTATGTATGTCTACACACACACACACACACACACACACACACACACACACACACACACTAAATAAATAAGTGAATGAATAAATAAATACCCATAAACAAACAACCATATAGAACACACACATACACACACACACACACACACACACAAACTGAATAAACAAATACCCACAAACAAACATCCATACTGGAAAAAATGATTCCAAATCAGTAACCTAATGTACTGGCTGGTTTTGTGTCAACTTGACACAGGCTGGAGTTGCCACAGAGAAAGGAACTTGAGTTGGGGAAGTGCCTCCATGAGATTATGGGGTATTTTCTCAGTTGGTGATCAAGGTGGCTCATTGTGGATGTTGCCATCTCTGGGCTGGTAGTCTTGGGTTCTATAAGAGAGCAAGCTGAGCAGGCCAGAGGAAGCAAGCCAGTAACATCCCCCCATGGCCTCTGTATCAGCTCCTGCTTCCTGACCTGCTTGAGTTCCGGTCCTGACTTCCTTTGGTGATAAACAGCAATGTGGAAAGTGTAAGCTGAATAAACCCTTCCTGCCCCAACTTGCTCCTTGGTCATAATGTTTGTGCATGAATAGAAACCCTGACTAAGATACCTAAGATTTAAAGTTAAGAAATTAGGGTAACAGCCAGGCATGGTGGTACACACCTTTAATCCCAGCACTTGGGAGGCGGAGGCAGGCGGATTTCTGAGTTCAAGGCCAGCCTGGTCTACAAAGTGAGTTCCAGGACAGCCAGGACTATACAGAGAAACCCTGTCTCAAAAAACAAACAAACAAACAAAAAAACAAAAAAAAAAAACCCAAAGAAATTAGGGTAACATTAACAGATAACCCAAAGCAAGCAGAAGAAAATAACAAAGAATTGAGTAGAAATCACTGATAAGTACATAACATACATATGATATATAACATATATCATATATTATATATGATAAGTGCATCTATCTATCTATGATACTGACTATAAAATTTAAAGTGATATTTCACAATTTCTACCTGGAATACCATTTCTACTTGTATAGAAGTTCATTAAATTGTACAGACTTTGGGCCCAGTTCATTTGTTGTGTGGTATTTTTAGTTATTTGCAAGTTTTTAATAATAAAGTTAAAAGAGAAATCATTAAAATACAATATAGAAAACAACTAATCAAGTCAATAGAACCCAGAATTATGTTTTTAAAGAGAACAAAATTGACAAACTTTTTGCTAGACTCACCTAGAAACAAAGCAAAGAGACAAAACTTCCTGAGCTGAGGGCTGGGACGATGGCTCAGAGGATCAGCTGCTGCCAAGCAAGCATAGAACCAGAGTGAGGCTCCCCAGAACCCACATAAAATCTGGGTGGGTGTGGAGGCTTACCTCTAGTTCCATGTCTCAGACTACAAAAGGCAGGAGATCCTAGCATATATAGACAAGCTTTGATTTCATTAGAGAGACTCTGCCTCAAAGAATAAAGTGGAGAGTGATCAAGGAAGGCTTCTGATGCCAATCATGGACATCTACACATGTGCACATGTACACACATCACAACCACACACATGTACATATGTGCACATGTACACATACCACAACCACACACACGTGCACATGTACACATGTACACACACCACAACCACACACACACGTGCACATGTACACATGTACACACACCACAACCACACACATGTACACATGTACACACACCACAACCACACACATGTACACATGTGCACATGTGCACACACCACAAACACACACATGTACACATGTGCACATGTACACACACCACAAACACACACATCTACACATATGCACATGTACACACACCACAACCACACACATCTACACATATGCACATGTACACACACCACAACCACACAGGTCTACACATGTGCACATGTACACACACCACAAACACATACATGTGCTAATCTTTAAAAGTTACTGAATAGAAATAAGAGGGAGATCTTAGAGATCAGCAACTCCAGAGAAATAAAAACAGACTATAAATAGTTCCAGGTACTTTTGAGGCTAGTCCAAAGGACAGATTAAGCCCAGGAGATCTAAATCGTCCTGGGCAGCATCACAAGATCCTGTCTAGGGTAGTTCCGTTTTCAACAATAGAGTCTCTCTAAAACACGACTCCTAGCTACCTGTGTTCATCAGTCCTGCAGTGGTAATAGATGGAATCTTCCTCTGCTGCTGGGGATTTCTCACTGGAGAGATCACTGTCTCACTTAAACCCACAGTGGATTTGAGGCTTATGAGCTCTGAGGGCATGTCTTGCTGGCAGGACTGCCCGGCAGGACTGCCCAACGTTCCTGGAGCTTGCTTCTTGGAGCAGCTTCTGCTGCTTTCCCTGGCCAGGGATCTGTGGGTTGGGCTGTTTTCTATCTTCCTTCCCAGTGTCTGTAGTCTTTTGTTCTCCTCTTCTCCAGGGTCTTTCGCTTCTTTAGTGGCTTTCCAAAGCTTTCTCTCAATTCAAACTGTCTCTTACCATTTGTGCTCTGCTTTTAAGACAAGGAATCGCCATGCTGCCCAGGGTGCTTTAGATCTCCTGGGCTCAAGCTGCCCAGGGTGCTTTAGATCTCCTGGGCCCATGCTGCCCAGGGTGCTTTAGATCTCCTGGGCCCATGCTGCCCAGGGTGCTTTAGATCTCCTGGGCTCATGCTGCCCAGGGTGCTTTAGATCTCCTGGGCTCAAGCTGCCCAGGGTGCTTTAGATCTCCTGGGCCCATGCTGCCCAGGGTGCTTTAGATCTCCTGGGCCCATGCTGCCCAGGGTGCTTTAGATCTCCTGGGCCCATGCTGCCCAGGGTGCTTTAGATCTCCTGGGCTCATGCTGCCCAGGGTGCTTTAGATCTCCTGGGCTCATGCTGCCCAGGGTGCTTTAGATCTCCTGGGCCCATGCTGCCCAGGGTGCTTTAGATCTCCTGGGCTCATGCTGCCCAGGGTGCTTTAGATCTCCTGGGCTCAAGCTGCCCAGGGTGCTTTAGATCTCCTGGGCCCATGCTGCCCAGGTTGCTTTAGATCTCCTGGGCCCATGCTGCCCAGGGTGCTTTAGATCTCCTGGGCTCAAGCTGCCCAGGGTGCTTTAGATCTCCTGGGCTCATGCTGCCCAGGGTGCTTTAGATCTCCTGGGCTCATGCTGCCCAGGGTGCTTTAGATCTCCTGGGCTCATGCTGCCCAGGGTGCTTTAGATCTCCTGGGCTCATGCTGCCCAGGGTGCTTTAGATCTCCTGGGCCCATGCTGCCCAGGTTGCTTTAGATCTCCTGGTCCCATGCTGCCCAGGGTGCTTTAGATCTCCTGGGCCCATGCTGCCCAGGGTGCTTTAGATCTCCTGGGCTCAAGCTGCCCTGTGGATTCTGCCTCAAAAGAACATGGAGCCATTTATAATCCTTTTAATCTCACTGGAGTTGGCAGTTAAATCTCCCTTTTATTTCTACACAGTGGCCTTTTAAAAAGTATGTCTATGTGTGTTGTGTGTTGTGTGCATGTGCAACCTTGCACACGGGCTGGTGTATGTGTATGTGTGTGTGTGTACACATGCATGCAGAGGCTGGAGGTTGACATCCAGGTTCTTACTTGATCCTCTCACTTTATTCTTTTAAGGCAGAATCTCTCGGCTGAACCTAGAGCTTGCTGGTGACTCGTCTAGCCAGGCAGCTTGCTCTGGGGGATCCTGTCTCCATGTTCTAAGAGCTGGAACTACAGATGGGCCTCCACACCCACACAGCACTTGTGTGGGTTCTGGGGACCCAAACTCTGTTCCTAATGCTTGTGTGACAACAGCTGATCCTCTGAGCCAACTTTCCAGCCCTTAGCTCAGGAACTTTGTTCTTTTGCTTTGTTCCTGGGTGAGTCTAGCCAAAGGATGGCCTATTTTGCTATCTTTAAAAAATAACTTGGCTTTTATTGTTTTGACTTGCTATTTTCTGTATTGTATTCCAATGATCATACTCAGGTCTTCATCTTCTGACTTCTACCTGCTTTTTCTACCACTTTGCTTGCTCATGTTTTCCTAATTTCTTAAAGTGGGAAGCTTCAGTTATTGACGGGATCATTCTTTTCCAGCACACACCATTTTGCCTATATGGGACTTTGGGGAGTGTTTTTATTTGGGTGAGTTTATTTTAAGACATTTATTTTTTTATTTTATGTGTGTAAGTGTTTTGCCTACATGTATATATGTATACTATATTAATGCCTGTTGCCTGCAGAGGCTATAAGAGAACACCAGATCCCTTGGAATTAGAGTTACAAATAGCTGTAAATTGCCATGTGGATGCTGGGAACTGAACTCTGGCTCTCTGCAAGAGCAGCAGATGCTCGTAAATGCTGAGTCATCTTTCCAGCCCATTTGTTTATTCTCTCTCTCTCTCTTTCTCTCTCTGTATGTGTGTGTAAGTGTGCATACAGAAACAGCCCAAGTATAGAGGTCAGAGGACAACGTTCTCTCCCTATACCATGGATTCCTGGGCTCAAACCCAGATCACCAAACTTGAGAGCAAGTGTTCCTATCCACTGAGTCATTCTGTCAGCCTGTTTGAGTTTTCTCAAGCAAGACATTACTATGTAGCTTAGAATGGAATTGAATTTGCTCATTTTCTAGTTAATGAAATTTAGCTGATTCTCGAATATGCTGCCTTCCTTTAATATATTAAGAGGCAAGGACAAGCTATTAAAGAGGCCGTTTTCTCTGGGTCTGTCCTCTGCACTTACAGAAGAGCTGATGATGATGCCATTTTGTTTTGGAGTCATTTCTCTGACAAGCGTGTGGCTTGTTAACGGGACTGGTTTAAGCTTGGGGACTCACAGCTAGAGAGGTGAAGGAAGGATAATAATACAAGTAGGACAAGTGTGCTCACGGGAGACCTAGACCTCCCCCGTCTCTTTGAGAAGTTGATAGTACACTACCCTTCTTTGAAGTCTCACAACACTTCACTCATAATAGACACATCAAGGGCACAGACGTCTCTTTTTATCCTGAAGTGATTTTGATCCTTTGATTCTGGACAGCTTAGGAAATACTTAGATGAATATAATATGTACTTCCAGAGAATCCAGACAAAATGATCTTAGACCAAGGAAACTACAGATTTAGTTAGCATGAGAGGCTTATGTAGACTTATAGGGGAAGCCAGAGAGAGTTTTTATAGCTCTAGATTCTATGTAGGTCCTTTGTACATCCAACAGTCCAAATTATACTTAGCTTTGAAATCCCTTGGTGAGGAACGAACACCCTTATACACGTTCTTAATCAGCTTTGATGGGTCCTGTGCCTTACGGGGATGGAATAAGAACAAAAGACACTTCCTATAGCTAGATTAATAGAGAACAGGACTGCAGAGGCAGGAAGAGGGTTTTGGATCCCCTGGAGCTGGAGTTATAGGTAGCCGTGAGCCATCTGATGCGGGTGCTGGGAATTAGCCTTAGGTCCTCCTCTGCAAGTGCAGCAAGTGCAGTTAGCTGCCAAGTCACCTTGCAGGCCCCAGATTCTGACTTCTAATAAAAGCTGCAAGAATTAGGAGGGTGTGTTAGGGTGAGTGATCCTCTAGGTCACAAGCAAGCTGTAGGGCATTGTTACCCCAGAAAACAAACTGGGGTGAACTCCAGGGCAGCAGTCCAGTCCTGCAGTATCTCTGTGGTCAAGTACAGAGATCATAGACCCTGAGCTGGCATGGGGTAAGGCTTAAGTGACAGTTCATAGTTTAGGGAGAGATGTGGAACCGAGTGGGTGATTTACCACGAAGTGACTTGGACAGCCTCTTTCCAAGGCCCCCGAGGAGAAGTATTGCAATATTTTTCCTCAAAGAAGCCTTCCCTCTCACATGCATAACCAAACTGCGTGAATTTCAGTGCTGATAAAACCTAGATCAACATGATAAACGTTTACAAGTAACGATGACAAGATGTTGTGATAAAGCATCAGGAAGGGATTCCTACAGTTTTATGGAAGCACCAAGCAAATGGCTTCTGCTCAGGGAGACAGATGTGACAATGATGAGCACACGCCTGACGGGCAGGGGGCGCTGTTCCCTTCATTCACCACATGCATCCTATTCCCGCTGTTCCGGGGTGGGGTGGGGTGGGGTGTTCCCCTGGCATACAGCAAGTAGCCGTTAGACATTTTGTTGAACAAATAAAAGTGTGTTGTGCAAGGACTAGTGACATGCTGGAGTCACTGGTGGTGGATGGTGTGGCTGGAGAAGAGGGGAGGGACCAAAGACCCCTGTGTGTGTCATACTGTGCTCAGGTTTGGAACCGCCCTGCAGGCTCTAGCTACTCCACTGAAATCTTTCAGTCAGGACATTGTAACCTAACTGGCTTTAGAAAGATCATCCTAGAACTGAAAGATGTTAGAGTTAGGATAGTAATACAGCAGCCCGGGAGTATTTGGAGCAGAGCAGGAGTCCAGGCACAGCAGACTTAGCCGCGGCTGAGCCCAGTCACAGACTTAGGAGTTCAATTGTTCATTCCTTGAGCACCTGTTATGCTCCAGGCTGTGTGTCAACTGCTAAGGTTAGACCAGTCAGAGCACTTACTGCTTTGGCGGAGGACCTAGGCTCAGTTCTCAGCACCATACCTATGAGGCAGCTCACAACCGCCTGTAACTCTAGCTGCAGGGAAACTGATGCCTTCTGGCCTCCATAGGCACCTCACACAGGTATGCACACATACACATAAGTAAAAGTAATAAATATTAAACTCAATAAATAAGGCCCCTCCTTGAAGCCTATCAGAAGTATAGACAAGTGAGCTGGCAAGGGTAGCCTTGCCTTGTGGTGAGTGCCAGGAGACAGAACGTTTAAGGTTTTCTAGGGATGCATAGGAGAGAGGATGTGTAAAGCTAAAACCTAGACAAATGAAGTTCTGGTGTGGCACAGGAGGAGCTGGAGGCGTTCTGGCTGTTCAAGGCCAAGGACGCTGGACTGTGGACTATGTAGTCATTGCTGGAGCCACGGCCTCTCATGGAACTCATGAGAGATAACGTTTGGTCTGAGAAGCCAACTGGACACCAGGACAGAGATGAAAGGTTTGGGGACAGGGAGTTCACAAGAGAGGCCGGAGCTGAGGATTAAGAGCATCGGTGTAGTTCTTGATGCTGCGGCTATACTGGTGACTACTTGGGCAATGTAGAGAGATAGAGAGACACCAAAAAAAGATCAAGGACACACTCTTCTAAGGAGACAGGGGAAGCTGCAAAGTCTTGGCAAGAGACTCAGGAGTAACTGAGGGAAGAGGGAAGGACTGGGAGAATATGAAGCCAGAAAACAACCAGAAACAGGAAGCAGAAGACACAGGGAGGCAGAGACAGCAAGGGGCAGCCAAGCGGAGCTCTTGCTGACTCTCAGAAGCAATGTTATTTTGGGGAGTGCATCGGTAGGGGGTGTGCCGGAGATAGACGCTAGTGCCTTCCACTAAGCAAGGACTATACCACCGAACTTCACAGTGAGCCGCACAGACCCCCCTTCTATGGTTTTCTGAGACAATCTTGGTAAGTAGCCTAGGCTGGCTTCTGCCTTCCCAGTGCTGTGGTTCCAGACAGGCTGCTAGGCTCAGTCAATTTAAAAAGCTTTATTGACAGATTTTAATGGTGTATATTAAGCTTACTCATTGCATCAGACAATGTGGGTGTTGCTGGGACTGTCTCGAAAGCAATTTCAATGAGGAGTTTGGTGGCAGGAACGAGACTGGACAGGTTATGGGAGATAATGGGGAATTCAAAGACCTATCTTGCCAATGTCTCCATCTTGATAAATGTCCACATTAGAGGAGACTGGTGAATGTATCACCATCTCACTTAACCAAGGTTTCAAGGACCTAATGGACTTTTGTGTGGGAAATGTCTCTTGCTGAGATCTAAATGATAGCGAGGATGTATACCAAGTGTGTTGGAGTGAGGTCTGTACTCAGATTGCAAATCTGCACTTAGTGGATCTGTGTCTTTGGGGATAAGTCCTTGATGGCCCTCATCCTGTCTCCTTAAGTGTGAAATAGTTAAAGTAATGCATATGGAGTTCTTTGCATCACGAGTGGCATGGAGTGTGTGTTAACAAGTGTCAGTTATTATATTGTACAAGATGACAAAGTTGTTCTGTGCTGGAATCCAAACTTTATAAAGAGCCTGTGTCCTCTACATAGTGCTTTCTCTCAGCTTATAGCTACATGGATATTAAGACAGCGGGTAATTTTCTGCATTATTTAAGCCCACCCCAAGAACTACCCCATCTGTGAACTGCTGGAGAGTGGGAAGGGGCTCGGAACCAAAGCTGCAGGATCTCCATGACACAGGACAGCAACAGGATATCCCTTGGGTAGCAGAAGCCAGAGGTCTCAAACCAGACCAGTGACTCATTGCAATGAACATTTGCCAATAAGATGTTTTGACAGAAGAGTATACTGTGTGACATACTGCAGCTTCCACAGGGAGATATTTGTTTGTTTGTTTGTTTGTTTACTTATTTATATTCTTTTTGGAGGGAGGTTGCAAGGGTGGAAGAAGATATGGAAGGACAGGGATTGGAGTGCATGATGTGAGATTCACAAAGAATCAATTAAAGAGTAAAAAAAAAAGGTTATCTGCTGGGTTGTGAATGTGCGCTTCTTTGTCCTGTTGCTGACTCCTTTTAACATTCCCATGACCTCATCTTTATCCATCAAACCAGTTCACTCTTGAAGTGTCCAAGCTTCACTTTCAAATGAAAGAAACCAAATTCAAGCAAACCCGAGTGAAGAAAAATATGTTGAAGAAAAGATTTATGTAATTGGGGTCACACAGGGTGAAGAGATGGCTCAGCAGGTAATCGAATGTATGTACTGGTCCTTCAAAGAACTTAAGTTCACCAGGTGAACTGGACCTAAGGTGACCAGGGAAAACTTCGAGTTAAAGGACTGCCTTTGTTGGTGCAGTGATTCATTGTGTACAACACGTGGTGTGGTGGACCAGTGCCTACAAAGGCAGCAGCGCTTCTTAGTCACTGCTAAACTGACTAAGGCCGAGACTTTGGCTACTAGCAAAGAGCTAGAACCCAAGCAGGAGAACCTTTCCATACTGCAGCACAAAGAGGACACAGGACACAGCCCAAGATGATCGATCTGGGAGTTTGAGTGGCAGCACTCCAGTGACCCAAATTATCAGTCAAAGCAAATCTGTCATGTTTGGAGAAACCCTGGACCCTGACATATGGGAAGGGACATCTGGATGAATGCTCTTGGGTACACTGGCTCTGAAGCCCTTCAGAGTGCTAAGACCGCAGATGCGGCCTGCTTCTCTTTAGTAAGCCCCAGTACTTAGCGTTTCAATAGATGTTTCAGATTCCACCTTGGCCCCATCGGGCAGTAGGTATTCCCTGTGGAACCCCACCTACCTCCTGCTAGGCCAATAATGCAGAGCTAAACATCAGCACAACCTAGAAGGGGAAGCCAACACTGGTAAGGGAGAAAAGATACAGTGTATAGTTGGATCTAAAAAAACATAACTGTAACATAGTGATAGAAGCAAGATGATGTAGGCAAGATTGCGTTTTGAGTATGATTTCTTTTTAGATTTTATTTTGTATATGAGTGTGTTTGCCAGCATGTGTATAGACACACACACACACACACACACACACACACACACACACACACACACACACACACACAGATGTATATGGCAGAGGTCAGAATAAGGTATCAGATTCCCTGAGACAGGAGTTACAGGGAACTGTGAGCTGCCATGTGGATGCTAGAGACTGAACCTGGGTTCTGTGAGAGGACAATCAAATGCTTTAACCACTGAGCCATTTCTCTAGCGCCTGAGGGTGTTTTCAAAAGGGTATATGTAAGGTTAGATAAACAAGAATTCACTAACTTGTGGGTAGTTGTGTGTGTGTGTGTGTTTGCATGCATGTGAATGTATGTGAATGTGTATGTGTGCATGTGCCTGTGCATGGGTGTGTTTGTCAACACATGATTCAAATCCCTACTAAGAACCCAGAAGGGTAGAATGTTTCTTAGAGGCTTGACAAATGTGGCTAGTGCTGTGGGAAAGCAAACCGCGGGCGCTCTCCTTGAAGGCAGTGGACAGAGTAAAGCAATGGGGGAAATGGGCAAGCGGGACAGCACAGTTTGTGAAATTATAGCATCATGCATGTAATATAATATCATAGTTGGTTATGTTCCACCGAGAGCCCAGAGACACACCATCCACAAGATCACTGCAGACACACTAGTGTCAGGGCCACGGGCATCCAAGTGGTGGCTCTCCTTTCTAGACCAGGCTGACAGTGGGGAGGTCACAGATCTGGGCTTTTTAGTACCAGGTAGGGATGAATGTAAGAAGCCATGATCATATAATGACCTCTAATGATGGAAAGGCAGCAAGGGGCTTGACCTAGAAGAAAAGTAAAGCCAACACGATGGCAAATACATACTGTGCGGATTCCTGTTATCCCTCCAAGGGGATGGATCTGTGAAGGCCAAAACACATCATAGTTATAACACATTAGGGACCTCTGGGGGCCGGATGATACATCCTGGCCTTCATCAGATCAAAGTGGGCCTGCTGGGTTTGTAGATGCTCCCTGTGCTCAGTCCCTCTGTTCTTGATTGCACTGATGCACTTAAATGTTAGCCTAACTCTCACACTGGGCTCTTGGCCACTGGCGTAAAAGATATCACAGTAAAGAATGCCAAGTAGAAAGCTTTCAAATAGACCTTTCCTCCTGTCCCAATCAGGAAGGCAAACAGAGGTAATATCACCTGCCTGGATGGATGCAGAGAACGTCTGAAGGCTGCCCTACGGAGTTGGAAATGCTAAGGATGGAAAGACACAGTATGGAGTTTATCTTCAACTCCAGGGTGGGAATTGCAGTGAAGGCCCCTGAAGTCCTGACCACTGCTGCCTCTGAATAAATAGCCATGCTCCCATGGTCTGCTTCCAGCTGGTGAGAGACCATAGCAGGGTAGTGCTCTAGCCATTCTTCAATGTCCCAGCAATAGAAACCAGCGTTGAGCCTTTACCGTGGCGTCACGTATGCCTTAATTGTTCTGGACTCCATTTCTCTTTTCGAGGGAGCGCTTGTGTGTTTGACATAAGAACTGGGAATGGCTCACCTCTCACAACTGTCCTTTACCAGTGCAGCTCAGAAGACGCTCCTATCATAGCTTCATCTCTTCCCTCCATTGTCCTCATCCATCTTTAGTTTCATAATTCTTATCTCTACTGGATCGTTTTCATTATTATCAGCACAAAAGAAGTCATGACACAACACTGTACCAGAAAAGCCTACACAGACAAATTACTTCCTTATGCTACAATCCCTTTCAAGCTAGGCTCTTCTCTGTTCTCTGCCTAGCAAGCTCCCCTCTTGGGAGGGTCCTTGCCAGCCTTCAGGTTATGAGTATAGCATTTGTATCCCTGCTAACCGCCACTATTGTGGTTTGATCTCTCTCTCTCTCTCTCTCTCTCTCTCTCTCTCTCTCTCTCTCTCTCTCTCTCTCTCTCACACACACACACACACACACACACATATCCTGACAGGAATGAAGATATTCTAAACACACACTTAGGCCCTTTTCTGTAACTGTCAGACTATTGAAATAATAGACCCTAAGAAATTAGAATTTCCCAATGGAATCTCCAGCTGGGGGAAGGAAAAGGCTAAAGCTTGGTGACTCAGAGAAAGTAATGCCACAGCTTTGGTCATTTGTCAGCCATTTCAGGAGGGATTGGAGCCAAGGTATGGATGCCAGGCAGGGTTTGATAAGAACTGCTGGCATACTGTTATATACCTCTTGCCTTTTATTTAAAACTAACCCCTGTGTCAGCACCCCAAAGATGGATTTGGGAGGTCAATAGACCTTTTTGTTCCATTTACCAGTCTGGTCACATTGAATAAATCCCTTCTTTCTGTTTTCTATGACCACCTGTCTGTTTAATTGCTCAGTCGAGGGATGGTGGCTGAGCCTCCATTGAGGCCTTCCAGGGCCCATGCTCTGACACTGACACCTCTGGTAACACTCTCACCTTAAAACAAAACAAAACAAAACAAAACAAAACAAAACAAAACAAAACAAAACAACATAACACAACAACAACAACAACAACCCCTTCTCTGGCTTTAGGGATAGGATATTCTTCAGATTTTCTGCTTATAATGGTTCCAATAGCCCCTTCAATATAGTACCTCTCCACCGACATCCCACAAGGGCCCACTCTTGAAATGTTCCACCACTTTCCAGTAGTGCCATAGACCAAACCCGAGCCTTTGGTGGACATTCACTATCCAAACTGTAAGCCTTTGGATGTTGACACATGCTTTTAATCCCAGCACTTGAGAGGCAGAAACAATCAGATCTCTGTGTGTTCAAGGCCAGCCTGGTTTACATAGTGAACTCCAGGGACAGCCAGAACTACATAGTGAGATTCTGACAACAACAACATAAATATGCAAACTATAGTTTCCGTTGAGCGTGATTAGAGTTTGAAGGGGGAAATTTCCTCTCCTGCACTGGAGGGGCAGTGGGTGGAGTTTGGAAGGTCTGAATGCTTCTCCAGACTTTCTTCCCCAATTCTGTTTGAAAATGAAGGGTTTGAAAAGCTCTATGCTCAGGCAGACCCCTCACATTAATACTAGTATTTAGCTTTTGCTGACCACGTGGGAGTTGGAAAAAGGGAACGGAGAGAAGGCTGGCCAGTGGGGGGTAAAGGGAGCCGAGGACAGCTTGACAGTCAGGTCTGGGAGAGAGGGAGGTGACTTTATTGATCCGGATGATTAAACTCTCCAAGTGGGTTTTGAGAGACAGCTGCACACAGAATAGAGGTGGTAATTAGAACTAATTACTGTTGTTGTAGATGTTTTGCATTTCTATAGTACCCTGTATTTACAAAGGATTTTTGTAATCACTTATTAATGCTCCTTCTCCGTAGCCTTGTGACATGGGAACATGACTACATGCTTGTATCCGTCATCTGGAAAGACCTGAGCTGCTGCCCTGCATACCATGACTGAGGCTTCTGGGACCTCATAGCAACCCGTCTCCTCGCTGTGTATTTTGAGAATCCAAATAACACGAACTCCAGTGCTGTCTTTCGTGATTTAAAGCACAAAGGACAACTCATGAACATGACTCAGGCTTTATAAACTAGAAAAGAAATCATAGATACCTAGCTAAAGGCTGTGGTAACCTCTCTGGGCTTCTGTTTTGGAAGTAAAGCCAATCTATTATGAAGTTTCGTAAGTCAAGTGCTTACTATAAAGCTGAACATAGCTTTTTAATGAATGTTTGCCATTAAAGATTCTGCTAGAGGGATGGAGAGATGGCTAATCAAGTCAAGAGCACTGGCTGATCTTCCACAGGACCCAAGTTCGATTCCCAGGACCTGTTGGCAGTTTGCAATCACCAATAACTCCAGTCCCAGGGGATTCAACCCTCTGGCCTCTGCAGGCACCAGGAATTAATGTAGTATACAGACATTCATGCAGACAGACACCCATATACATAAAATAAACAATTTTTTAAAAATTCCTTGAGAAAATGTGTGTAAGAAGTTTATTCTCCTAGTCCTCACTTAACTGTGTTAATATATCTGAATTTGGATAAAGAGTTATATAGGTTTGAGGCTGGAGAGATGGCTCAGTGGTTAAGAATTGCTCTTGCAGAGGACCTGGGTTCAAGTCTTAACACTCACATTGTGTGGCTTATACAACTTTTTGTAAACACAACTTTGTGACTCTAGCTCTAGGGGTTCCAACTTAACCTTCTTGGGTACTGGTGCTCACATGCACGTGCCTACACATAGACTCATACACATACACATAACTAAAAATACTAAAAAAAGGTCATACAGATTTTCATTTGTTTATTTTGTAATATTTAGTGCATGGCTTCCATTTACCAAACATGGTTCTTGCAGCTAGGATACAGTAATGAAGGCCACAGGAAGTCCTGCCCTGAGGAAGCTAGTCTTCTGGGGTGGGAGTCAGGGCTGATGTTATCATAGTGTACATGTCCCTGTCCCAGGCTAGCTCCTTCACAGTTTAGAGAGAGCTAGCCTGGGACAGGGAACAGGGAAGCAGTGATAAATGCATATTAGAAAATGTGCAGATTAACTTTTCATTTTGTTATAGAGATAGTCTAGTATCGACAAGCTGTTTATATTTAAAAAGAACATTTTACCTATATTTACCTATTTTTCCTTAAAACATTGTGATGGTTTGAATTATAATGGTCCTATATGCATAGTCTCCTCTGTTTGCATACTCCCCCCCCCCCTGCCCTTTGCTGGAACTGTTTGGGAAGGATTGGAGGGTGTGGCCTTGTTGGAGGAGGTGTGTCAGTGGAGGAGGGCCTTGAGGTTTCAAAGCACATGCCCTATCCTGTTAGCCTCCTACTTGTAAGTCAGGATACGAGCTTTCAGCTACTGCTCCGGCATCATGCCTGTCTATGATGGTCACAGACTCTATCCTTCTTCAGACATAAGCCCCAAATTAAATGGGTCATGGTGTTTTGTCACAGCAATAGAAATGTAACTAAGACAAATGTAATCATGAAGTATAAAACATTTGAAGGAAATAATTTATTATTATAAAACTATTATTGCTACCCCTCTACTACTGCTTGGATCTGGAATTTCTCTAACGGCCCCAAGGTTAAAAACACTTGGTCTCATCTGGGCACATATGAAGGCAGTGGACTGAAGCAGTAGGTCTTCATGTTGTTGGGGACACACCCTTTATGGGGACCGTAGGATCCTGGTCTCTTTTGTTTCCTAGTGAGGAGATGAGTATTTTTTCTGCCTCTCAATCCTCCCCAACCATGATGTGCTGCTTTGACACGGACCCAAAAGCAACATGGGTAATTGACCACAGACTGTATCCTGTGAAACTGAGCAAAACAAATCTTCCTCTCTATGAGTTGATAGCTTCAGCTGTCGGTTAGAGTAACAGAAAACGGATTAGTGCAACCACTATAGTGAAATTTGTAAACCTGGAAAAATCACTCACAATTTCATTACTATTATTATTCTCTTAAATTGTTTGTATAGATCATTTGACACTTACTTATTAAGCATCTCGTGTGTGTGTGTGTGTGTTCTCAGGCTCCAGATAGATGGGGTGGGGGTGGGGGATACTGGCTACACAGAACAACATGGGTACAAACGTGGAGACTGAGCTGGACTAACCCTTGAGTTGTGGCAGGTGCCTGAGGATCAGAGAGAAGGTTCCAGAGGCAGAGGAACACTGGAGGGTCCCACTGTTGCTTTCTCATCTCAGGTACTTTCTAGGGACATGGCTGCCTATACATGACAATATAAAAGCTTACTTTGTTGTTGTTGTTGTTGTTCCTTGAATATTGGCTTATGGGGTTAGATGCAGATCTGAGTCTCTTAAACATTAACCTAAAAACAAGTCAGCTGTGAATCCTACAGGCTGATGCTTCAGTTTCTTGTCTCTTTCAGCTTCTGTCAACCTGTCCTGGGCTGGGTTCTCACTGAAGTATGTTTCCAGTAAGAATATAGTCTCTCAATCTAATCCTCACTCTTGACACTGAAGTACATTTAGAGCCATTTTTTTTTATGTTAACACTAGGAAAAAAATATGTTAAAAAATGTCTTCTATATCAGTTCTCTATGTCCTTTCTGTGCCTCAAAACGTCATTGTTTTTCTGTACTGTTTAAATGATCAATTTCCTGGTGGTCAGCTCTGTAAAGAAACAGTAACACAGTTCCTCTGAGTCTTCATAAATACCAGGAGAAAAATGTCCCTGATTTTCATGGCACTACCCCTGGGCTCTTTTGCTTCCTTTTAAACCCTTTTCTGACTTATCTCTTGATTTGCTCCAGCAGTGGAGCATTCTTTATTTTGGTCACTAGGCTTGTGGGATTCTGGGTATGACTTTTAGTAAAGAAAGTCTTGTACCTGCCCCTCCGAACAAGAGCTGTTAAACATTTTGAATGACAACTCTGAAGATGTCAGGTTCCTTCTATTCTAGCAGGGGGCAAATTGGCTGGATCAACCTTTGACAAGAGCTCTGGAGGTATATACCCCTCCCCCATGAGAAACCTATGAAGCACGTGGACGCTTCCTGACCCGGAAGGCTTGAACTCCTGTCTTGGCTAAGTCCCAGAGAGTTTAGGGAGAGCACTGACATTTTTTCTTCTTCCTCATCTTACAGTAAATGATAATTTCACACGTGGAACTGAAGCTCAGGGTTAGCACTCTTTATTATTCCAGTGTAGACATGTAGGAATGCTGGGTCTGTCACGCTACAGACATGCTATGCTGGGGATGCGGTTATCCAGACCAGAGCTGAGAGTCTCAGGGTTACATGACGATAGGTTGTTTTTGACTAAAGAGCCCCCAGTTCCAGGGGGCGGGGCAAGGACACGTGGCTGAAGGGGATGGAGGGAGAGACAGGCTGGCTGGCTTAGGCTTGTGATATCTCTCCAGCTCTTCTCAGGAGGCCATTGTATGGATTTGAATATTTACAGTAGTGAATTCTCCTGTGTGACATGAGGCTGAGACCCAGCTTAATAGTTCCTTACTTGTGTGGGATGATGCTTTTTACGATTACAACAGCTTGAGGGCACCTGCAAACCCCATCACTTTAAACCTTTGCTTAGGGTCCCAGTGCCAGGGAAATAAACATTATTCCCTGATTTTCTGTTCCTCTCTCATCTCATTATTATCTATAGGAGTGTTTGTTGGTTACAGGCTCATGCTGCCTTTAGGAGATATAGCAGTAAAGACCAGACAAGGGAGTCTCGCACACCCAAGACTTGTA
The DNA here is from genome assembly GCF_978045245.1 of Mus caroli. Lineage (NCBI taxonomy): Eukaryota > Metazoa > Chordata > Mammalia > Rodentia > Muridae > Mus > Mus caroli. Next base: position 111,119,044 of record NW_028227261.1, read on the forward strand.
TCTTGTGGTGGAGGTAACAAAAAACAAGGGACTTAGTGGCATAATACTTGGACAATAAACAATATGGATGTTTGATGGCGGCCTAATATAAACCATATATCGACACTCCAATCCTACCTACCTATAACATCTCCACAAACACAGCCCCCGATTTCAATATGGGTACAAGGTGCACACGGTACAGATTTGGAGAACAAGGCAGAGAGCCAGCGGTAAGAAGCAGGGGCTTACCCCAGGGGTGGGAACAGAAGTCTTAGCTTAGTGCAGGAGAAGACTTTACTGGGTGGAAAAGAGAACTCACCCTGTGTGTTGAGAGGCCTTACGATTTCCTGCTGGTGCTTATCTGTACCCTGGTGGGACTTAGGGTTTTAGTCAAATTTTATCATATTCATTTACTTCTTATCCCTCCCCATTATGGACACACACAGACACACAGACACACACACACACATACGGGGAGGGATGCTAAAGAGAATGAGCTCATAATCTAAAGAAAATAAAGGAGGAAAATGGAGCAGATGGAGGACAAGTGAGATGAAAGCTGATAGACTTTCAAAATGTGGAGAGCTGAAAACCAGATGGACTGGTGATGACTGGTTTGGGAGCCCAGAGAAAGGGAAGACCAAACACTTTGAAGAAAAAGGCAAGTTCTGGAAGAGCCCAGGATTCACACAACTATCTCAGAAAGTGGGATGAAGGATGAAAACAGACTCCCAAATCTCCTCTCCCATACCTCACGCAATATCCCTTCTCCCAAAGATGGCAGCCTGGGCCACCAAACTCGGGCAGTTGGCAGGAACAGACCAGAGGGAGCTCCGAGAACTCTCGGACAGTGCCTTACTCGCCTTGCGGCACTGCCTTCTGGGAAGGAGACCGGAGGAGGATTCCTAGCATGGGATTTGCAAAACCTAAATAATTTACTGCCTGGCCCTTCCTAGCGCACTATCTACAAAGCCTACATTATTTATTATCTTGTTCTTCACAGAAAAAACCCACTGACCGCTGCATTAGGCTGTAAAAATCCAAGCGTTTCTGAATCTAAAGTATGCAAAGTTTAATTTTAAGATTCCATTAATATCCCTAACATTTCCTGGATAACGAAGATGATAGAATCAAGAGGAGAAATAATTTTATGGAATTCCTTTTTTTAATGTTTGTTTAATGTATATGGGTGTTTTGCTTGCTTGTATGTCTGTGCACCACATGCATGCCCTGTTCCTAAAGAGGCCACTGGTCTCCTGGAACTGTAATTATAGTTGGTTGTGAGCTGCTATGTGGATGCTGGGAACCAAGCCAGGGTCCTCTGGAAGAGCAACCATGGCTCCAGTCCCTTTACTGTATTCCTATTTTAACTTTTATTGGTTCTTTGAGAATTTCCCATCATGCACCCCAGCCCCACTCTTCTTCCTCTTTGCTCCTTCCTGCCCTCCACCCTTGCAACCTCACCCCAACAGAGAAAAAAAATCTCATTGTGGAATCTGTAGTGTATCACCGTGTGTCCCACAGTACACCCTCTTGTCTAAACTTCTTTGCTTGCAAATGTTCATTGCTATTACTCCTTAGTCTGGAATGAGCCCTCTGGCTTCTGCTACTCTATCAATACTGGAACTTCACTGGGACTTCTCTTAGATATCCTGTTGTTGCCCTTTGTCCTGGAGATACTGTAGTTTTGGATCTGTGGGACTGGCTTCTTCATGCACTCCAGCAGTTCATCGGAAGGGTAGATTTTGGGGTGGGCTAATTCAAAACCCTGGATCTGGGCCCGAGAGGTAGCTGAGCTGGTCAGCCCACCAGCATCCCTGCTCTCATGCCCTAGGGCTTGTTCACCGGCAACCTCCCCCGACTCCATTCATAGACCAGGGCCAGCTCTATCCTACCGCTCAGGCCAGTTGCAGGGGCCGCTCTCCTGAGTGTGCAGCTGGTGAAGGACATGGCCGGTTCTCCTAATCTCATGATTGGGGCCAACTCTCCCATCTGCCATAGGTGTAGAGGCACTAGGAAGTGAAGGGGAGCTGGAGCCATCCCACAGCTGACAAGAGGCAAGGCTGGCTCTCACATGCTCACTTGTGTCTTCAGGCTTAGCTGACCTGACTGCCCCGCCCTCCCCCCCCATTCCCACGGCCCCATGTGCCAGCTATAGACAAAAGAACCACAAGCTAATTAGCTAGTTCATTTCATGAGTGTGCATTAAATATTATATTAACAGATCTTTAGATAGCAGATAATCCTCTAATACATTTGCACAGGTGTTGCTTTTCTAAAAAGAAGTGTAAATTAAAATTATATTTAGTGAGCAGCGTTTTGTGTGTTTCTTGGGAGACTCCATGCACCCAAATCTTATCTATAATTTATTTCAACTCTTACAGTTAGCTAAGAGTCTGCAAATGACAGGCCTGCTTTGGTTTAGTTTTCTTGTACTGCTGTGAAACAAGCCCAGAGTCTGGTACATGCAGGCAGACTGCCAGGGAACTATGACCCAGTGTGAAAGTCACAACTGTTTTCATATACATGCTTATGATTTCTAGAATTACAACAATTTCATAGAGCTTTACTCCTTCAAAAAGATACTCATGACTGTCATTGCATTTAGATCAATACATAAATTAGGAATTTTTAAATTTAGAGGGTGTTATGAAAAAAGGGACAATTTACTCAACTCAGAAAATTAAATTAGAAAAATTAAGGACTTTGGGTCATGGAAAATTATTTATTTATAAAAAACAAAATTTGCCGGGCGGTGGTGGCGCACGCCTTTAATTCCAGCACTTGGGAGGCAGAGGCAGGCGGATTTCTGGGTTCAAGGCAATCCTGGTCTACAAAGTGAGTTCCAGGACAGCTAGGGCTATACAGAGAAACCCTGTCTCGAAAAACCAAACCAAACCAAACCAAACCAAACCAAACCAAACCAAACCAAACCAAACCAAACCAAACAAAACCAAACAAAACAAAACAAAAAAAAAACAAAACAAAAATTTGTGTGTCGTTATTTTTGTAAGGTAAGGTAATTTTTTAGAGATTTGGCATCATACTTTTAACTTCGGCTTTGAACTTAATCTGTTTCTCCTTAGCACGTGACTGTAGATTAGAGACCCCTGTGCAACTGTATGCTTAGTGTTCACAAGAAGAAACAGGAGAAGTCTGATAACTCTTTCCTCTCCTTTAAACTCCAAACTATTTACTTGTTTGAATTGACAATGTATTGATCATGTAAGCATGTTTTAAAAGAAGTAAAAGCTGAAGACTAGCTAGTGAAAGCTACTTATGTATTTGTTTGGTGAGAACTCTATGAGCTCATGTCCACAGTGTGGGTGCACGTGTATGTTTGTTTCTATGCGTGATGTGTATGATGCTCAGAGGACAAACTTAGGTTCCTCACTCAGGTGCCCGCCACCTTTTTTAGATTTTGATATCGTTTACTTGAGACAGGGCTTCTCACTGGCCAGGAACTTGTTATCTGGGTTAGGCTGGCTGGCTGGCTGGCGAGTCCCAGGAATCTACCAATCAGAGGGGCTTTTAAGCTCATGCCACCATGGTAGACTCTTTCAATTACTGATGACATGAAGTGTAATGTGTGGGGCTCCATGGCTTCTGAGCAGGGGCGCCCCTCAATAAATGCTCAGTCCCTTCCTTCCTTCCTTCGTCCCTTAAGCCCCTTTCTCTTTTCTTGTCATCCTCTCAGGACTGCATGTGCACACACCCACAAAGACTGAAAAATCTGTGGAGAAATGCAACCACACAGATGTCTATACCTAGAAACACATATGGTCAGGTTCAGACGACCCAGCTCCGCAGAGCCTGTTCATGTGATGCCGAAAAAATATACTCACAGGGAGGCATCCACAACCTCATTTTCTACACAAGCCCAAAGTAAAATTCCAAATTCACTGAATTCAGATTAGCTGTATACAAAATAAAAGGCACTCAAAGTTCTGGAATCCTCCTGTTAGCCCCACACAGTCCTGAAGAGATTTTAGCAGGCCACAGACACACACTGAGTCCTACATTTGGATCACTCAGAAAAACCAACCAACCAACCAACCAACCAACCAACCAACCAACCAACCAACCAACCTCTCTCGCCCATCCACTAGCTTAAACACCCTCATCTGGAAGGATTTCCCAGATGACTTCAGCCCAAACAATCTCTCTATTTTTACAGAAGGAGATCTACATAGCAACTCATCTACCAGGCGCGCCTCACGTTCTTGGATTACTATTGTATGGATGGATGCCTGGTAATCCCTACTGTTCAGAAACCATGGGACTCACTGTGTGTGTAGGTACAGGTGTGTCCGTTCTCACAGAGGTTAGAGGACTGCCTGAGATATCATTCCCAATGCATCATTCATTGAAAAAAACCGCTCTTTCTGGTCTGGAAATTGCCAAGTGAGAAAGGAGGTAAGGAAAGGGTTATTTTGTTGGGTTTTGGGTTTTGGTATTTTATGAGGCAGGGCTTCTCTGTGCAACCCTTACTGTCCTGGAACTCACTCTGTAGACCAGGCTGCCCTGAAACTTAGAGATTCTCCTGCCTCTACTTTTCAAATGCTAGAACTAAAACCTTGTACCACCACACCCAGCAAGGGAAAGATTTTTAAAGGCGAAAACCACAAGAAGACCTTGAGTGTCTGTGAAAGCAAGCTAAGTGCTGGTTGGATTTACCAAGATGAGATTGCCAAGATGACCTGAATGTCTGCATAATCAGAAGCCTAAAAGCACTTTGTCATAACAGGTAGATGGTCACGGATGGACACTTCTGGGTTGCAGGGAGGGAGGCACTGGGTCAGAGTTGCTGGAAATTTATCTCCCACGGACTAGAGTCAGAGGCAAATGGTTAGTGGGTTCCAAGATGGATGTCTAGAGTAAAATGGAGGGTTTTTAGTCACCACACTGCTTTACTATATAGTGATGGGTATAGGTTCTTCTCAAAGTCTTCACTAGCCCCAGGGAGTTGGCTAAGTTTCCTGTATGACACTTGAGTTTCCTCTTGTTGAGATGGTTGTAAATCTGACTACAGCAAGTCATAAGTCCAATTAGATGGCTGCTGGTTACTGCTAAGGAATGCATGCCACTACTACATCCTTGGGATGTTAGATGTTGAGAGAAAGGGGAAGGGCATCTTAATAGAATCTGAAAATAGGGAACCAAAGAAAAAGGCTGGACCCAAAGACTTGCAGTCTTCTACAGGGGCACCCCTGGCTCTTCTGACTGAGTCTGCACATCAGGTGCTAATAGTGATGCCTGTGCTGCCCAGACCAATGACAGTAGCACCTGAGAGAGACACACTATGATAGAAAGTTCATCAATAGTAACCGTAAGACACCAGGTTGGCTTACAAGTCATTATGTACCCCAGGCTGGCCTTGAACTCATTGACTTGCCTCAGCCTGACAGGAGGGGTGCCATCCTGCACCTGACCAGATTTTAGTCTTGATGAGACAAAACTTGTCAATTTGTTATTCTATGGATCATACTTTTCCTATAAAAATTTGACAAATTTTGTATAATCCAAGATTGCAAAATTTTTTCCCAGAAAGTTTTCATTTTAGACTATATATTCAGTTCTTTAATTCTTAAAAAGTCTGTATATTTCTTAGGAGCACGGCACCTAATGAAACCCTTTTTACACTGACAAATGTTGATTCATTTCTAATCTATTAGTAATACAAATTCTTGATAGAAAGACAGAAGTCATTAAATGAATAATTCCCCAAAAGGTTGGAACTATATGTTTTACTCTTAAATGACATTTGTAAAGACTCCTCTACTTAAATATTTAATTTTAATCTTAAATTTTTTTCTAAAAAGGAAGTATCTATGGACAAACTATGTAGACACAAAACCGAACCAGAATATTTGTGGATGAACTGTAATACTGACTTTTTCCTGCTATGTTATACAATAACCAGAAGAATAGCCACAAATACCTTCATCCCACACAAATGTCCACCAAATGTTTTTATTATGGCAATACAGGTATTATATAAAATTCACTATTTTAGTAATTTTAACTGTACAGATCAGTGGCATTAAGTACATTTATATCCCTGTATTCCTGGACCAGTCTATAGCCATTTTTTTGTACAGTGTGAGGAATCGATTAAAGAAGTTGTTTTTGCATACTGATATCAATCGATCTCAAAGCCATTTATTGAAAGGGCAATCATTTTGCCACTGAATAGTCTTGGCATCAACATCAGTCATTTGTCTAATTATGTGCAGCCACATCTATGGAGTCCTTGTTTTGTTCTGTTCACATGTGGCTGGCTAAGGTCCTTTTGCTTTACTCTGATAAAACTCCCAAGTATGCAAGGACTAGCTCTTCCAGGGTTGTCTGGCTTAGGCCCGTGACAGCCAAAGGCGTCTGGGCTGGGCTGGCTCACTCGGGCTTATTTTTATTTTATTTTTAAAATAAAAAGTTAATTTGTTAATTTGTTTACATTAAATGCTGACACCCCCTTGTCCCCCTTTCACAGTGACCTTCCCCCTTCCCCTTCTCCTCTGAGAGGGTGGGACCTCCCCTGGGTATCCCTCCACCCTGGTGCATCAAGTCTCTGCCAGGATAGGTGCAACCTCTCTCAGTGAGGCCAGACAAGGCAGCCCTGTTAGGGAGTGGATATCACAGTCAAGCTACAGCTTTAGGGAGAACCTCTGCTCCAGTTGTTGCAGGGCCCACATGGAGACTGAGCTGCATGCCCGATACATACATGCTGGGGGCCTCCTTTAAGCTCATGTGTGTTCTTTGGTTCGTGGTTCAGTCTCTGAGAGCCCTCCTGTGGAGTTCCTATCCCCTTCAGGGTCTTCAAGCCTTTCCCCAACTCTTCCAGGGGGTACCCGACCTCTGTCCAATGCTTGGCTGTGGGTATCTGCATCTGTTTCAGTCAGCTGCTGGGTAGAGCCTCTCAGAGGACAGCCATGCTAGGCTTGTGTCTGCAAGCATAACGGAGTATCACTAATAATGTCGGGGATTGGTGTTTCCCCTTAGGATGGATTTTAAGTTGGGCTAATTATTGGTTGGCTATTCCTTCAGTTTCTGCTCCATCTTTGTCCCTGCATTTCTTTTAGACAGGACAAATTTTGGGCCAAAAGTTCTGTGGATGGGTTGATGTTCTTATTCCTCCACTGGGGGACCTGATGGCTAACAGGAGGTGACCTCTTCAGGTCTCTGGGACTTCCTAAAGATTCCCTACCCCCACCCAACCCCTACCCTGACTGCTGCAGATTCCCATTCATTCTCCTGGGCCTCTGGGTCTCTCTCCTGTCTCTCTGCACACCTGATCTCTCCCTCATTCCTTTCTCCCTCCCCTCTCTCACCCAGTTTCCCCTTCTATCTGCCTCCTAGGACTATTTTTCCCCCTTCTAAGTGTGATTCTTACTTAGAATCAGGCATCCTCACCTGGGCCTTCCTTCTTGTTTAACTTCTTTGGGTCTGTGGGGTATTTCATGGGTATTCTGAACTCTATGCCTAATATTCACTTATAATATCGTGCATGTCCTTTTGGGTCTTGGTTACCTCACTTAATCCACTATATAAACAAACTGAAAGAAAAAAAAAATCACATGATCATCTCACTAGATGCTGAAAAAGCCTTTGACAAAAACCAATATTCCTTCATGTTAAAAGTCTTAAAGAGATCAGGGATTCCAGGCACATACCAAAAAAAAAAAAAAAAAAAAAAAAAAAAAACCAAAACAAAACAAAACAAAACAAAAAAAAACACTGTACTACAAGCCAATAGTCACTCAGACTTACAATACCAATCCCTGAAAACTAGGGAAATACAATCCAGACTCTAGAGGTCAAAGACTTACAGATGTAGGTGCTCAGACCTGTCTGTGGGCTTTGATTGCCCATGGCCTGGCACTTGGCATAGTTAATCCTCTTAGCTCAGATAGAGGTAACAGCAGCCAGCCCTGCAGTGGTTCTCAGCCACAGTTAGCATTATAGATCTTGAGTTTTTAGCACTTAGAATGGCTGGTGCTGCACTTCTTAGAACTTAGGTGTCTAGACCTTTGACCGTAAGGATATGATATGACCTTTGATCCTGAGCTCCTTGGAACTCATCCAGTGACAGACCCTCTTGGGCTGTTCATGGCTTTTTCCAATACTTTCACCATTATTCATCATCTGTGCCCTAAGTCACTCTCTGGAACTCCACAGACACCTTCTTGTCCCTGCTATTGCAGGCATGGATTTGAGGCTGTACACGAATCCTTGTGTCCTGGGGGAAAGGGTTGAAATAGAAACAGAGGCAGTTTATTCAGAAAGCGGAAGAATGCAGGACAACAGGAGTCATCCAGTGAGCCGAGGGGTAAGATGCTTTCTGAAAGTGCTGGGCTATAAATTGCATGACCCTTTATGGGCCATCTACATACGACCTGTCTCTCCCATAGGTATACTGCAGTGTTTCTTGAGTATGCTCTGGGTACTGTGTGAAACCCACGTGGGGAAGAGCTTTTGGTCTTTTTCTGGCTTATTACATATGTTAGTCTCAATATTGCTATTTTTTTCAGTCTCCACACTCCTTACACACCGAGACTGTCGCCACCATCTCCATGTGGCCAGCTCTACCCATGATGAAGATTAAAACAGGCAAGAAAGATTACATGAAGAATCCTTTGTTGGGACCTAATACTGCAGGACCTTAGGCAGCACAAGTTAGTGTCTACAAGCTGAGTGAATGAGGGCGCTCGGTACTGGTGTGACCTGTCAACAAAGGGTTGTATGTGCACTAATTAGCAGATTCCAGTTCATCTGTGTAGGGACCACACATGCCCTTCCTGTTGTGGTTGGACCCCCTCCGCACCCCGACTTTCACATGTGCATGAGCACACAATAATTTTTTAAGGGCCTGGAGAGATGGCTCAGTGGTTAAGAGCACTGACAGCTCTTCCAGAGTTCCTGAGTTCCATTCCCACATGGTGACTCACAACCATCTGTAATGAGCATCCGATGCCCTCCTCTGATGTGTCTGAAGACAGCGACAGTGTACTCACATACATGAAATAAATAAAATAAAATTTAAAAAGATTTATTTATTTTATGTGTATGAGTACACTGTCTCTGTCTTCAGGAGAAGGCATCAAATCCCATTACAGATGGTTGTGAGCCACTATGTGATTGCTGGGAATTGAACTCAGGACCTCTGGAAGAGAAGTCAGTTCCCTTAACCACTGAGCTATCTCTCCAGTCCCTGAGGAGTATTAATCTTAAGAATTCCACAAAGGAATTCTTTATGTAGGATCCATCAGCTTAATGGTCAATATGAACTGTTAAGTCTAAAATGGCTTGAGTCAGAGCTGACCACTGGGCAGCACTTCCTGCACTTGCCTATGAGCTCATTGTTGGTTTTGTGTTGTTGTTGTTTTTCCTTTATAGGCTGACTGAAAAAGATGTTTGTTACCAGGGCTCAGTCCTGAATTCTGAGCTACAGTCCTGATTGATCATTATCAGGGTGTGCATTCAATAAACCATCCCTCAATCTCTCACTGAGATTGGTGTTTGTGTGGTTTGTGGAGTGACTCTCAGACCTCAACACCGCATAGAACTGAATTATAAGACCTCCATCACACTGTGTATGACAGGCTTTTCTGGGAAGATGAAACACACACACACACACACACACACACACACACACCATGTACTCCTATTCATCCCAGATAGGAAGACTATGACACACAAAAGTACGGATACCACTGAAGTCATTTGGGGAAATCAATTGGTTAATTTATTGGGGTTACCTATAGAAATATAGGTAAGAGGTTAAATGACTCATACCTGAATCACCAGAGCCCACCCCAGCATGGGTGACAGCTCATAAATGCTAGAAACCTGGAACACACTGCACAGCCTTCAGGTACCTCAGCAGGCTGGAGAGTGTCCTTTTCAGGTGCCCCGTCAGCCTGAGCATCTTCCAGGCAGCTCGGCAGATCTCTGCTTCTTCTGGGTGACTGGGCTTGTCTGAGAGCGACTCTCAGAGGCCTTCACTGCTTATCCACTCTTGGAGAGGACTGCCCTAGCGAATCTGGTCAGTTTCAAGAACCCCCCCGAAGCTGTTTCGAGCCACTCATTTCCCGCCTTAAGAAGTTTCCCTGCAGTTATTTCACCTCCTTTTAGAAATTCTGTTATTCCACTTCCCTGTAAACATTTCCTGCCTTAAGAGGTTGTAATCTCAAAGAAAACTGCTAGACAATGCAAACGCATCACTGGCTTCTTGATGAGTGGCAGAGGAAGTCCCATTTCTCCCGCCTTGAGGGTCTTGAGTTCCAGACGAATCAAAGGTTTATCAAGCCTTGTCTTGAGTGCTGCGTTCTAAGGCCCAGTGCAAGTACTCCACAGCAGTTGTGAGTGAAGCAGGGCCTTCTTATCAGGACTTGCAGCTTCAGCTGCAGTGGTCTTTGCAGCCAGATAAAGTGCCCAGAACAGCCAGGCAGCCATCTGCCTGCTCTCCTGAGAACGGCTGATGGTTCGCTGCTCCAGGCTGCCAGGCAAGGGAAAATTCTATCTGCTGTCATTTCAAAGCCAGAATGGCCCTCTCCCAGTAGGTCCACTGACTCGGAGAAAATATTATGGGGTGCTTACAGTGCCTATGAAATCTCTATATAAACCGATCACAACAGTGTTCAACAGTACTTAACGGTATCTAGTGATGTGTAAGCTGTCTTCGCGCTAGGGAGAGTTGGGCCATTCCATCTCAGTTCCACAGACCTGGGGTCCGTCTTTATGCCAGTGCCATAGAGATTTGATCTACACTTTAGTTTTGAAACCAGACTCAAACTTTAGTCTCTTTTAAAAGTAGATTTTAGTGTTCTAGGGTCTTGGTACTACCCTGAATTTTAGAGTCAGACGATCAATCATGCAAAGGGCCTGCTGGGATTTTACTTGAGAATTTCCCAGAGACTCGTTTGAGGAACAGTGTTAGGCCTTGTGACCTATGAGGGATGTGTGTTTACTCTTTAAGCTCTTCCAGCAGGATTTTGTAGCTTTCAGCGTGGGTCTTTTACAATTTTTTTTCTTTTTGGTTAGATTTAACTCTATCTTAATTTTGGTGTAAGTGACATTGACATTTCTTCCCCCGATTTCTGCTGAGAAGGATGGCACATGCTTTTAATCCCAGTTCTCAGGAGGCAAAGGGATGCGGATCTCTGTGATTTCTGGGCCGGCCAGCCTGGTCTACAGAGTGAGTTTTAGGACAGCCAGGGCTACATAGAGCAACCATTAAAAAAAATCAATTTCTGATTATTTCAAGTACACGGATATCCAGTTGATTTTTGCACAGTGATCTTGCATTTGTCAGCTTTCTTCAGCTCATAACCTACTGGCTCTGGCAACTTAAAAACAAAACAAACAAACAAAAGAAAACAGAGTCCGTGCATTGTTTACTCACGCTATTTGCAAAGTAGGGCAATTTTGTTTCTTCCCTTCAGATACTTCCCTTCTGTTTCTTTTCTGTCTGGTTGAACTAACTGGTCAGAATCTCTAGGGCAACACAGAAAAGCATTGTTGGAAAGCTAATATTAAGTCCACCATATGATCCCACTATACCACTCCAGGGATACACACAAAAGACTCTAAGACCTATGGCAGAGATGTTCCCATAGCCATTGCTGGAAATGGAACTGATTTCAACGTCCATCAACAGATAAATGGTTAAAGAAAATATGTTACATTTTCATCCATAAATAAAATGAAATTCCAATGAAATGGAAGTAAAAATCATGTTAAAAGAAATAAGCCACACTCAGAAAGATAAATGCAGTGCTTTCTGTCATATATGGAATCTAGATTTAGATTTAAAAGTGATATTATTTCTTCTTTAATATTTTATAGGATCCAACAGTGAGCAAATATGTGTCTGAAATTTCCTTTGCAGCAACAATATTTTGCAGTGAGATTTTAGGTAAAAAAAAAAAGTGATTTCTTTAGGAAGGTGGAGAGCTATGCATGCAGGTTGTCAGTTTCTGCTAAATCCTCTATTTGAAAAGTAAACAGTTCATCTCATAACTCATTTTTGTGCTGCTAGAACAGAATGCCAAACAGGGGAAATGATAAAGAATAGAAATGTATTCTCTCAGCTGTAAGCTGGGCGGTCCGAGCTGAAACCGCGAGACTCTAATGAAAACCTTCATGCTGTGTACTAGCACTGCGGGAACCAGGAGAGCGAAGGCAGTCGATGCTGTGTCCTCAGTGGGCAAAGGAGTAGAAGAGCAAGGAAGAGCTTCCATGATTGCTTTGAGAGCAGCTTATCGTCCTAATACTGTTGCCTTGTCTATTAGCTTTCTGATATGCAAAATTTGAGGTATAATAATATCAAAGCCATAATCGTCCATTTCATCTAAACTGCCGGTTTGTAGACACTAAAATGTTCATATTACAAATGCATCACCCCTTTGGTATTGGTATGTTGTACCTCTCTCTTCCTGCCTGTTTTCCTATAACGTTTTCTTTTCTTTTCTTTCTTTTTTTTTTGTGGGGGGGTTTAAGACAGGGTTTCTCTGTGTAGCCCTGGCTGTCCCGGAACTCACTCTGTAGACCAGGCTGGCCTCGAACTAAGAAATCCACCTGCCTCTGCCTCCCAAGTGCTGGGATTAAAGGCGTGCACCACCACGCCCGGCTTCCTATAACGTTTTCCACTGTGAAGGATTCTGACCTTGATGAGGGTCCCATGTCCTAGCTGTGATCTTTGGCCCTGTGTGAATCCTATTGAAGTTTCTTAACCAAGTTTCTTGGGTTTCCTAGGATGTCCACAAACAAGTTCATGCCCCTGACAGTAAACCACAGATTGAGTGTGGAGATAAGGCCATAATTGGGTGTGGTGGTGTATACCTCTAATCCCAGCACCAGGGAGGCAGAAGCAGGCGGATCTCTAGGAGTTTGAGGCCAGGTTGGTCTGTATTGTGAGCTCCAGAAAAGCCAGGGCTTGTCTCAAAACAAACAAAGATAAGGGCATAATTTAATTTCCTCCTTTTGGAGATCAGTTGATGTTAGATATGTATAAATAACTTAGTACCCTATTGTCTTAGTTAGGGTTTTCACTGCACAGACACCATGACCCAAAACTCTTCTTATAAAAGACAACATTTAATTGGGGCTGGTTTACAGGTTCAGAGGTTCAGTCCATTATCATCAAGGCAGGAGCATGGCAGCGTCCAGGCAGGCACGGTGCAGGAGGAGCCGAGAGTTCTACATCTTCATCTGAAGGCTGCTAGCAGAACACGGGCTTCTAGGCAGCTAGGATGAGGGTCATAAAACCCACACCCACAGTGACACACCTACTCCAACAGGGCCACACCTTTTAATAGTGCCACTCCCTGGGCTGAGCATATACAAACCATCACATCTATTGCATAAGATTTTAATTTTACTATTTACTTAAATGATACGTTGCTGGATCCTGTCCCTAGAGATTCTAATTTATTGAGTCTGATCTAAGTCTCGAATAAAAACAGTTTTACAGCCTTCCCAAGATTTGACATGAGGGTTGGGAGCCATTGCAGTAGATGACCTTGGAAAGGTTCTTCAGTGCGGCTGCTGCCCAGGAGGAGGAATATTAGGTGGGCTTTTGCTGCCCTCTAGAGTCCAGTGGAGGTTCTTTCATTTTAAGGAGCCTAATGACTTCAGTGTGTCATGGGTACTGGACTGTGTGCAATGCATTAACCAGAAGGCTTGTGTGTGAAAGTGGTCATGTACCTCTGTCCCCAGAACATCTCAAGTGTCACTCATGTTTTATGAATGTGAGATGTAGCAGAATCCTTCCAAAGGCCTTTGTGGAGAGACAACACTGGCATCTGTGGAGTGTCTGCCCAGATTTTTCTTTACAAGGCTAGGTGACCCCCAGCACCTATGAACTGACAGCCATGAGCAGTTTTATGGAGAAATCTGATGACAGTAACTGTGTCACCGAGGCATGACAATGGAAGCAGGGTCTGACTTAAGCACATTTTCTAGAAACAAATGAACAAGGATCCTTTACTATGCTGTGTCCCCCCACAAAACCCACAGAGACCCATCATGGGCTTCATCTCCCCTGTTTCCTGTTCAGACATGAGGCAGATGGGCAGATGTGATGATTCACACACACACACACACACACACACAGACACACACACACACACACAGGACTAAAAGTGGCCTCGCTGTGTCCACTGTATGAACACTTCTTCAGGAATTCGGTATCCTCTGTGCTCTCCACACAGACATCTTCTGCCAACGGGTAGCAAACCAGCATAGAAGCCCACACCACAGGGTAGTCTGCAAACATTCTGCCCTAGCACACGGTTCTAACTCCTCGGCCCTGAGACAGACAGAGGAGCAGCTCCGGAGAAGCCAGCACAGAGGAGTGTGCAGCAGAAGGTCCTGGTGGTGTGGTGAGGACCCAGCGGCTGTAGGTCTCAGGAAATGGTGCACCAGCAGGAGTGGGTGCAAAGTTTGCAGACTTTGTTGATTTTTGCCTGGGTAGAAGTCAGAAAAACAAGGCCATAGAAGCCTAGAGGGCAACAGAAGCCACTGGAAGCCAGAGCCTGTCAACGGAAAGCGATAACACACCATGGGACGTGCTGGCAGAACATGTCTGCATTCCTGGCATTTAGAAGCAGGACGCGGAAGCCCATGAGTTCATGGCTGGCTTGGGTGACATGTTGAGACCCTGTCTCAAATAAAAAGTTCTATAGACTAACTACCTGAAGGTTTGCGATCAGAAGATTGTGGGTTTCTAAGTGTATTCACATATGCATTAGCCTACCATGAAGTTTGCTTAGGTTTTGTGGGTACCTTATAGATGTAGATTCAGGGTTGTTTAATGTGCCTGTGCTTTGACTATGACCTGTCTCGTAAGATTAGGTATGTAATCTTCCATGTGTGGTATCATGCTAGAATTTTTTTTATTAGGTATTAGAATTTAAAAAAAAAATTCAGATTTTGGAACACTTTGAGTTTCGGATTGAGGTTTGTGAACAGTAAAAGAAATCTGCTCCTTTGTAGGCATGCGGGCCCACTGCTAAAGCGCTGATGTGCACTGATTATCTGAGTTGCCTTTGTCTCACTGGGATCAAAATGTCTGATGAACAGGAGGGCGGGATTTGTCTTGGCTGGCTTACAGTTCTAGTTTCTAGAGTCGGGGGAGCATGGCAGAGTGGGTCAGTCTGTGGCAATGGGAACACGAGGCAGTGGCTGTTCCCATGGTGGTGGGCCAGGAGGTAGAGAAAGAGCCTAACCCAGACCTATAACCTGCAAAGGCCTGCGCTGGTGAACCCCTCCCGAGGTCTCCAGAGCCAAAAGTGTGAGCCCGTGAGGATATTCCAGACTCAGACCTAACGCTGCTTCTCACTTGACGCTTGCTAGTGAATGAGTACACTCATTCCTGCACGTTAATAGTTGCAAATTCATAAAAGATGTGGAAATGGCTTGCGTCCATCGCATGTTCAAGTGTGACTTTTCCCAAATTTTCCTTAATCTAAAAATTGGAAGAGATGTTTGAGAAAAACATTCATTAATTCATCTATCAAATAATTTCCAGAATATTCTTCCTTGTAAGTAGTAAAAAAGATAAAAAGTCCCCATGACCAAAAATTTAAAAATACTTTTCTTTTTGCTGATATACTTAGCATAAAATAAACTCACCATTTTAATAACTTTTCTTGGTATTCATGCATTTATTATGTTATTTTGGTGCTTGGGGTCAAGTTAAAGCCTTACACCCGCTGGCAAAGGTTCTCCCACTGAGTTCCATGGCTGCCCCTTAATTGTTTGTAAGTGCGAAGTTCAGAAGCGTAAAGGACACTCAGTATGGCCGTCACCACTGTACATTTCCAGAACAGAAAGTATCTCTGTTAAAACACGATTTCATTCTTTCTCTGTCTCAGGAAAGGATGGCTCTTGCTTCAATACTGGGTATCAGTCATTGTCTGACACATTAAAATTACGTTTTTAAGATTTAGCAATGTGGGCTGGTGAGATGGTTCAGCAGGTAAGAGCAGTCAGTACTCTTCCAAAGGTTCTGAGTTCAAATCCCAGCAACCACAAGGTGGCTCACAACCACCCATAATGAGATCTGACGCCCTCTTCTGGTGTGTCTGAAGACAGCCACAGTGTACTTATGTATAATAATAAATAAATCTTTGGGCCGGAGTGAGGAGGGACTGAATGAGTAGAGTTGACCAGAGCAAGCAGAGGTCCTAAAAATTCATTTCCTAACAACCACATGAAGGCCACAACCATCTATACAGCTACAGTGTATTCACATACAAAAAAAAAATAAATAAATCTTTTAAAAAAAGATTTAACAGTGTAATGCCTAACCCTGTTCTATGATTTTGATCTATCTCCCCAGTACAGATGATTTAGTTTATGGTATTGCTCTTAGCCCCCATCTTGGCAGTTGCCAGATTGGAATGAACAGGGAACAGAGCTATTGCAGGAAGCACTATGCCCAGGGAGTAGGAAAGCACAAAGGGAAGATGCCATCCTCACAGGTGCTGCAGCCCCTGGAGACAACCACACACCCTCATCTGGACTCTGAATTGCCACTTGAGTTTATCTAAGATAGGGAAAGGTTTGTAATTCTGTGCCTGATTTGTGGAACAAGAGCTCTTTGTGATGTAGTTTGGTGGCCTGGTTATATCTTCTGTGAGGCAGAGAGCCAAACTCTAGAACTCAGGGGCATTGCATTCTAACACCCTGGAAGCCCAGGTGAGGGATGAGTAGGGAAGTCGGATGATGATGGCCCCTTCTTTTATTCCGTGGGATGTGGGATCCTCGGTATATACATATGGATCTCTCTTCATTATTGCACTGATTATTTGGCATGTGAGAAGGAGCCACCGAGGATTAAGGTTGGGACCTATCAAGAGCTGTACCAAGGTAGGAAAATACTATGACCAGGCCTAAGCATGTCGTTTAAGGAAATTCATCCCCTCCACATCTCTTGGTTATCTTACTTTTTGGTTTTTCTTTTGTAATAAGAATTTTTTTTTTCCCCCACTGGGTCCCAGCTCTGTTGGTTGGTGGACATTTTGGTCCTTTGATAACTGAAGTCCTTTGGTTACTAATATTACTCATCGATTAAGTTGTTTCACGGTTCTTCATGCCCCCCCCCCCCCCGCACTTATCCATGAGATGGGATGGAGGGTTTAGGGTGTGGAAGAGCCTCTAAGCGAGTCAGAAATAAGAGGAGAACATGAGCTGGGGTCATGAAATGAGGGAGAGATGCAGGGACCATAGAGCTGGATTACAGACCGTGACTTGGGGAGACTTCAGGATTTTGTATCACTTTCGACGTGAAAAAAATTTTTTTTGACGTCTCCGCTTCATATTGTAATGCCTTTTGTCTTTCAAGTGTTTCCGAAGAATCAAGCAAAAGCCTAGTGATAGAACGCTAAGAGGTAAATCCTGACTCCTTTGGCTCCCTAGCCCCGTGGGTGAGGGTTCCACAGATCACCTTCTGTGATGACTGGCCCCAGAAGCCAGGCGTTTCCAAGCCCTCAAGACTGTAAAATAAACAGTGAGAACTAATGAAGACTTAACGTGGGTGGGGAAGAGGCCGGGACGATCCCATCTTCTATCTGACCTCATGTCACCTCCGCCTTTCCCACAAGATGGGCGCTGTCAGAGCATTGAAGATCACGTGGAATTAGATTTAGGACAGCAAGCAATGAGTTTAAGTTGTACTCTGAGCATGCGCTCTGAGGGTTGCCAAGTCACATGTCCTTCAAAGACCTTCAGCTTCACACTGGTTGCCCCCTCAGCCTTCCCTTCAGCCTAACGCTGTGTCCTCCTTTAGTTAAGAAGTGGACATCCAAGGAAGAAACCGAGAAACTGCAGAGGCTGATCTCTAACATGAAAAGGTGACCTCTAGCTCTCTGTAGTCTCCCAGCTCCTAGCTTTGATGAGGTGATCGCTTAGCCTGGCCTTCGGTGAGGGAGGAGGGTGGAGGTGCTGACTAGAGACACCATGGAGTGTGTCAGTCTGAGCTGTGAAGCTTGCCAGAGCAGACAGGCTCATAAGTCTCAACAGGGAAGTGGCATCCATTTTACTGTAGGTCCCAGTAGGTCTGCAATTCAGGGTTGATTGGTGATGGCATTGCTCATGTTGAGTCAGGTGGTTCAGTCAAGAGAATAGGTTTGGCATAAGGAAGCCATTCCTATCATATCTCTTTCCAACTTCATCCTTTCCAGGGTAGAACTCTAGGTCTGGCTGAATTCCATGATCTCGTCTCTCTTCCACAGGCCAGTTCTCGGGGTACTCTCAGTCAGCTATCATATATATATATATATATATATATATATATATATATATATATATATGGATATATATGGATATATATGGATTTTTATAGAGTAAAAATGACTCATGAGAGATGTTGGGGACAGCAGCGGGGACACCCACAGTTCTTAGAAATGAGGACCTCATTTCTCAAAGTTCGGATATACCGTTTACCAGGCACCGGGTTTCTTAGCTCCCACATAAAACTGATTCAGGCCTACTGTGGTGGTGACCTTGGTGCCTCCCCATCAGCTCATCACCTGACACCCATCTGCCCTGCTTCTTTTCTTCTGGTTCAGTTTCTCATTAAGGTTGGCAGAAAACTGACCGAAGTTCCCAGTTCTTTACGAGGGCTGTACCCTCCTCCGATAGATTGTCTGAGAACTCTCCCCAGACTCTCAGTCCAACCCACTCAACCCACTCAACTCAAGAAAAGCAGAGTAAGCCGGGCGTGGTGGCGCACGCCTTTAATCCCAGCACTCGGGAGGCAGAGGCAGGCGGATTTCTGAGTTCGAGGCCAGCCTGGTCTACAGAGTGAGTTCCAGGACAGCCAGGTCTATACAGAGAAACCCTGTCTTGAAAAACCAAAAAAAAAAAAAAAAAAAAAAAAAGAAAAGAAAAGAAAAGAAAAGAAAAGAAAGAAAGAAAAGAAAAGCAGAGTAGCAGACTTCAGAAGGTAGAGGCCAGGACTTGTAGGGGGAGGGAAGGAAAGCGGTCTTCACGCGGTTATTAATGGTTGCCATTTCCCTTCCTAGACAGGGCTGGCTCCCTCAAGAAGGAAGTGTGCGACGACTCCTGTGCTCAGATCCCTCCTGCCCCATCTGCAATGCCATGGCTCTGGAAATTCAGCAGTTGCTGGGGGTTGAGAACAAAAAGCCCTCTTCCAGTCTACTGAGGCACTCACCCAGCGTTTCTTGTCTGGAGACACCGTCTCCATCCAAAGTGTTGAATGAGCAGAGTTCAGAGCTCAGTTCCCAACACTCCAGAGACATTCTATTGACACCCAGGTTCAAGCAGTCAGAATCAACAGATCAGAAACTGACCCTGTCAGATCCTCTGTCCACTGGCAACACTGTCCTCCAGTGTTACCACCCTGCTCCTCAGCAACAGCCGGAACCTCAAGGGTCAAATGCGTTCCAGGATGTAAGCGGTCTGTCATCTTCAAGTATGGACGAGTATGGCGTGCCTACAAACCAACAAAAGAAGAGGAAGAAAACCAAGAAAATTGTCTTGAAGAACCAAGGTCAGCATCGTTTGAGTTCTAGACTCCTTCCTATACCTAGCACCTAGAGCTTCCTAAACTTCAACCAATCCCCTATGCCCTCATATTCTCGGTTTCTGCTGTTCCTATGTCCAAAAGGCCCCTAGGTGCCCTTGAGGACAGAAGGCTATAAATGCATGTGTGCTCAGTGGGAACTTTCCCATGATCTGTGGAGGAGTAGCTCCTGGGGCATCTCATAGTGCAGCGCTTTCCCATTTACAATATCTGCAAAGCCCAGAAACTTAACAACCAACAACCATGGAAAGGATGGGCTGTCACCCCCATGACTAGCATTCACAGAAGGCCACTCCAGAGTAGTCCACAGACCCATCCCATGACTTAGGTTCTACCCTCTCCAATGTTTAGCTTTCATTTTAGTGGCCTTTATATAATGCCTTAAAGATGTGTGTGTGTGTGTGTGTATGTGCGCGTGAAAGACATTGAAACACCAATATGCCATTTCTAGTTTTCTTTCTGTAGTTTATCTTTTGCACACTGGATTTTGAGTCTGCCTTTAGAGATCTTTCCACAAGGGGGCAGGGGGAGAGTATGGGACTTTCTTAGTCAATTACTCCTTTATCTCTGCATTGCCTACAATTTCCTACACCCCACTTAGCTTCTTCCCCATGTTCTCAAACTTGGGCGTTTCCATGGACAAACCCAGATTAATGTCCCAGTTAAGGCCAAGTGTGAGGTCTTGGTGCCTGTGGCTATAGTAATGGTAGCCTCAGTGGGATTTGCCACTCATCCGGAGAGCCCTGCAGATGCGGAGAACCACACGGTAACACTGAGATGTGTTCCAGCCTGCCTGCTTCACCAGATCCAGGGATCTTCCCAATTAGATGCCATTTCAGACCTCATGAGGGCAGTAGCCTTGTCCTGCAGTGTGCTGGGTTCTGCCTCCAAAAGCAGCTGAAAGGGCAGGTTGATGGCAGGTGGATTTGGTATTGCTGGAGATGTTCCTTCCCTAAGGATCCAGCTGCTCCTGTTCCCCGATGAGCAGTGGCCCCTGCCCTGAAGCAGCACAACCCTTATCTTTGGTGAGTTTTTCTCAGCCTGAGCCTGGTTGCCCTTGACAGGATGATGACCTGTACTGGACTATTGTGGCAAGTCCATAGTTGATTGATTAGACCAAAATACCGAGAGGCTGATAGATTACATGCAGGGAGATCTGCTGGGGCACCATCCCTGCCTCTGTCTGTGATTGCTGAGACAGAAAATCACTGTTGACAGTGTTCCAGGAACTCTGGACAGCAACTTGGTTCTGATCTTCCCTGGAAAACAGTCTGAGCAGAGTAGGTGGTAATGAGCCTCCTGCTTAGAGCAGACTTGCTGGATGCAGATAGTCCTTGACCAGCAGCAGCAGAGTCGCCAGATGGTGGCAGCAACCACCCTCAGTTGCCTAAGCCTTGTCTCAGGGAGCCATTGAGAAACTGGAAACAAGATTGCCTACCATGGCTGCCTGCTGTTTTGTGGGTCTCTCTGGGCTATGACACTGGCCATTCTAGACAATTCGCAATACAGAGTTGGGGCCTGAGTCCTTTGGAGTCTCTGATTCAGTCTTAAGAGTGGTATATTAAGGACCGGCCATGTGTTCGATGTGCCAGTACACCTTCTGTAGAGACTGTACTCCAGGCTGAAGTACCTCTGAGGATGTTCCTGGCGTACGACAACCACTCAAAGCACTTATCTTTCCTAAACTAAAGTTTGACCTGAAAAAGAAATTCCTAGAATACATTTGGAGCAATCTCATTCCGACAGGGAAAATTTTTTGGTCAAAGACTTCCTCCACACACTAGATGTTTGGTAATCTAAACAAGCAAAAGAAAGCATTGTCCTAGGACTCTTATCCCACCAGGACCCCCATGTCCCTTAGATTAGAGTGATCTTGAAAGAGGAGTTTTCAGCAGCACTAAAGAGAGCAGAGCAGAGGCAAGGGCATCCTAGACTGAGCGCAGTGTCCTAAGGTTCTCCCATGGGGGGCTCCTGACATCGCCCAGTCCAGTCTAGACACAGTAGAGAAGCCCAGATTCTTGTGTGTACCTGGGGGTCCATGTGAATAATCCAACCCAAGAACCCCAAAACATCTTAGACCAGGGTGAAGCCCATTCCTTACCTAAGCAGTGAAGAAGGAGGACCTAGTGGAATGCAAACCAGCCAAGAATCACAGAGCACAAATACACCCGTTGCTGAAGTTCACTGGCCAGCAGAAGGTTTCTATGCAGAACCCAGGGCCGCTTGACTCTCCCACCTGCTCTTTAGGCTCTTTCTCAGGTAGAATTGTTTTATGCAGATGAGTTGCCTTCAGGGAGTAGGGACTGGTGAAACCTCCCTCAGTAGATCTACCATCTCTATCTCTGTGTGTGGCCTTCAGTTTCTTGACAACACTCACCAGTTTTTTTCACCGGTTCCCAGAGCATCCTCAGGATTCCTTGGGGCCAAATAACCAAATAAAATTATCTACATAACCATTAGATTAAACTAAATGATCTTACCCAAAGGCTCCTGAGAATGCCCAGTCTGGAGAGCCCAGCCATTACAAGGCCAGGCATTACAGTGCCAACTGCTACAGGCCATCAACTGCTGGGCCAGTATTCAAAGGGGGCTTAATTTTTTAAACAGAAAAATTTTCAGGTGGGAATTCTTCCAGGCTGTACTGCAGAGGGTGAAACTTGGTAGGGCTGGGAGTTGCAGGGTCTGATGGGGAGCCTGTACTCACTAGAGTTCCACCTTTCCAGCAGCGCCCTCAGAAGCTGAAATGGAAAACAAGATGACGGTCTTTTCTCACTGGGTTAACCCTGAAGTGAAATGTGACAGACCGGAGGAACCCTTTGTCTTCTATAAGTCTGACACAGGGGCCAAACCCAAGACTGGAGAGCCCAAGAAGAGTTCTGCCAAAGTCCGAGCGGAGGGACCCAACCTGGAGAAACATGCAAAAGATCTCAAAGCCAAGCCTCTCCATGCTAATAGGAACATTTGACTTTCCTGGACACCTACGGTGTCTTCGGAGCTCCAGCAACATCCCTTCTGCACAACCAATCCTGGGCCCCATGGCTACTCCCACAACTGCTTCAAAACTGTCTAAGATTAGTGTCAACCAGCTAGGAAACCAATGCCAGCTCTCCTCTCAGAAGGCCTTGGTTTACACAGAGGATAAGCACGTCAAGCAAACAGGCTCCCAAAGCTCAGCATCCCCCGCAACAACGGCTGTCACCTGTCACTTCTACTTCTAAGCAAGTCTGCCATGAGATTCTCCAAACATACTCTATACCTATAAAGCAACGGACCTCCTGCATTTTCTTTTTGTTTTCAGTGCCACATGTGATAAAGTAGGAAACGTTCTCTGTGTGGTTTGGGTGCTTAAATCTGCCTTTCATTTTGATGGGTCAGCATATGTATCATATAAACACATCCTATGGTTAAAGGGACTTGAGTGGAGAAGGGAGGCCTCTTGTTTAAGGTAGACTGAAGATAGAAATAAATCTTGACTTCCCATGAAGAAATGAGTTACCTACCTTTTTAAAGAATGGTCACTCTGCCTCTGTGTTATCTCCCCTTTCACTATTTACATTGTTAGACCTAAGACGCAGGGAACCCAAAGTCTACTGAGGAGGAGCCAATTCTGATGCAAAAACACTGTAACAGTGGGTCAGAAGTGAAAGCTTCACTTCGAGTCTCAGGGCATGGGGTATTTATTGCTGGTTACAGCAAGCTTGAGAAATTTCCATACAGATCCCCAAGTTAATATTTTAAAAACTGTATTTCTGGTGTAATCTGTAGGAACCAAACACAGGGGTTAAACCAGCTGACAAACAGGACTGCTAGATTATCTATTTTCTGCAGGATGTCTTAGGTTATCTATATGCACCTTGACCTTGCTGTTGTAACCTAGATTGGCTGTTGCTAAGGGGAGGTTGCCATTGGATATTTGCTCAAGTGGGCTTTGTGGTCCCTGGTCAGGCCTCACACAGAATGGCGTTTCTTAAAAACAGAGTTGGTTGGGCTTTACAACATATTCTGCAGGCTCCACCCAAGTTAACACTTCATGTATGTCAGAAACTCCATAACATAATTTGGGAGTTTCAAGGGAAGAAAAGAAGGAAGGGAGGAAGGGAAGAAAAGAAAGGAAGTGAAGAGAAAAGAAAAAAAATCCTGAAGGATCTCGTGAGGACTAGGAAGCATCAGCCAGTGTGGCAGAGGGAAGGCGGGAGAGTGCAGCACCCGAAGGCTGGGGGGCGGGGCGGAGGGACAACAGGTCAAGCAGAAAAAGGATCAACCGATGAAGAGCAGTCAGTCTGTCAGTTGAGGTGACTTGGTGCTGACCATCAGCTTGAACAGTATGGAGAGCCTTCCTGATCTTGAAAAGAATAGCCAAGGAGCAGGTAAAACTTACAAAGCCAGGCAGTGGTGATGCACGCCTTTAATCGCCGCAATTGGAAGGCAGAGGCAGGTGGATCTCTGAGTTTGAGGCCAGCCTGGTCTACAGAGCGAGTTCCAGGACAGCCAGGGCTACACAGAAATACTGTGTCTTGAAAAACAAACATAATTGACCTCTTTGATAACGTTTGTTTCATAAAAGTACAGTTGGGCTTTTTGTTTTGTTTGAAGAAAGTAGTTGATTGTGTACAGTGTAAGAGGTGGTAAGGTGGGGATTAACTGCCCTCCAAGGGTGGTATGTGTTTGTTGGTTGGGTTTAAAGACAGAAAGCAGTTTACTGGCAGCTGATGGCAAAAATAGTCGAGAGAGAGAAACTGACAGGTTGAGAAGAGAGAGAACATCACCCTGAGCAGCTGAAATGTCATTTGTCTGGGGCAGGGGGCATCAGGAAAGGAAAGCTTCCTCAAGTGAGTGTGGGCAAAGACCAAGAGGAAGGAGTAAGTGAGCAGGAAAGAGCTTTGGCTTTAAGGGGAAAAGGGAAGTTGGAGAATAGAAGCTGGAATTGAAGTCAGAAATGATGGTTTCTGGAGGTTACCATGGCAAGTTTCTATCTTTAAGGAGTTGGAGGTAACGAGACCCTGGATGGGTAGAAAGGATGGAGCCACGGATTATGGGTGTGACACAGGTACTCTTGAAACTGGGAGCAGCACTGAGAGATCTCAGAGGGAGCTCTGAATCCATGGGATTGGAGGAAGGGCTGGGACTGAGACAGAGAGACCCAGCACTGTCCACTAGCACTGGATTGGCAAGGATGTGGATGTGAGCCAGGGCTTCAAAATTGGGAAGGAGGAAGGAAAGGGAAAGGGACAGTCTTGATTACGTGGGATGGATTCCTCTTGGCCATCCAGTATTCCTCAGAAGGCAGCATGTCTGCTGTATCTTGCTAGCCTACCTCAGAGGAGAGCTGAAGCAGGGGCAGTATCCCGAGCTTTTGTCCCCACCGGCAAGAACACACTCAGGACAACCAGAATCTTCTGCAGCAAAGCTTTATTGCTTACTTCTCAGGAAGATCTCGACCCCAGAAAATGGAGTCTGTTATATAGCACTCAGCCATGACGTTTCAGCACCTGATGTGGCGTGACAGCTCTTGATTCGTTGCTCGCTCATCACACCACTATTACACCCCGAGAATGGGCAGTGACTAGGAGTGAGTTCACTCTCGCACTTGCGCACAAGGCTTGTTTACTAGTTTGTCACAGCGGAGGCCAGCGCCATCTTATAATGGTGATTGCTCGCGGCATGCACACGGCTCTCCACAGCGATTGCTCGCTGCATGCTGCACTCTGCACGGCTTTCCACAGGGCAGGAAGCTCGGGGCTTCCTTATGATGTGGTATGAGACAGGGGTACGGGGGTGGGGTGGATGCCTCTGGTTCATAAGGAAACTCTGGATCTATCACCATCCCATCAAGTCAAGAGGAAGTAGTCATAGGAGTTGCTTCCTCCCATAGGACCCTGCTGGTTAGCACAATGTGTCCGCTGCTAGCAGGATACAGAAACCCCAGGTGGGAGAGAGTATGGATGTGTGTATCATCCTCCCCTCCAGGGTAATTCTGTGCCTAAAGGAAGGAAGACCAGCCCTTAGTTGATCCTCAAAGCAGAGAAACACAAGGTCCAGACTCACTGAACTAACACATTCCCAGGTGTTTTCCTGAAGCACCCCAAAGATCAAGGAGGTCTTCTGACAGGCATCCTCTCTGCCCAGTGGGATCTAGGCAGAGAGCCACAGATCTAGGAGATTACGGGGGGGGGCACCTGAATGAGGGAACTGATGGGCTCTGGCGAGAAACCGAATGAATGTGCACATTTCCTGGGTTAAGATGGAGTTGGTTCTTCCTATGCCTCACTCCAGGCTGTTATCCGGCTTCTATTTCATGGCAAAAGAGGGCAATTGGTCCTCATGAATTCATGGTTATTTTATACTTTTTTCATAGAATATATTTTGGTCATACTTCCCCCTTCCCCAGCTTCTTCCACATCTTCTCTGCCCACATATTGTTACACATAAAGTCATGGTGCTACTCAGTCCTCATCAGAGATGATTCTTGAAGTAGATGGTGATGAACAAGGAGATCCACAACTGGACAATGTGGAGGGAAGAGGGAGACTCTGGAGCACTCAGCCTTAAGTGGGATGTCTTTATTAAGACACCTCTGTCAAGGCTCAGGGATCTGTGGAAGGTGACGCAGAAAGATTGAAGAGCCAGTGGATGATCTTAAGGAGACAGAGTCTTCCCCACAAATTCTTTTTTTAAAAATAAGTCTTCTTTTTCTTTTCTTCTTTTCTTTTCTTTTCTTTTTTTTTTCTTTTTTTTTGTTTTTTTTTTTAAATTAGGTAATTACCTCAATTACATTTCCAATGCTATCCAAAAAGTCTCCAATACACTCCCCCCCCCCAGTCCCCCACCCACCCACCCCCACCCGGCCCTGGCATTCCCCTGTACTGGGGCATATAAAGTTTGCAAGTCCAATGGGCCTCTCTTTCCAGTGATGGCCTACTAGGCCATCTTTTGATACAAATGCAGCTAGAGACAAGAGCTCTGGGATACTGGTTAGTTCATAATAATGATCCACCTATGGGGTTGCAGTTCCCTTTAGCTCCTTGGGTACTTTCTCTAGCTCCTCCATTGAGGGCCCTGTGATCCATCCAATAGCTGACTGTGAGCATCCACTTCTGTGTTTGCTAGGTCCCGGCATTGTCTCACAAGAGACAGCTATATCTGGGTCCTTTCAGCAAAATCTTGCTAGTGTATGCAATGGTGTCAACGTTTGCAAGCTGATTATGGGATGGATCCCTGGATATGGCAGTCTTTAGATGGTCCATCCTTTCTTCACAGCTCCAATCTTTATCTCTGTAACTCTTTCCATGGGTGTTTTGTTCCCAATTCCAAGAAGGGGCACAGTGTCCACACTTTGGTCTTCGTTCTTCTTGAGTTTCATGCGTTTAACAAATTGTATCTTATATCTTGGGTATCCTAAGTTTTTGGGCTAATATCCACTTATCAGTGAGTACATATTGTGTGAGTTCCTTTGTGAATATGTTACCTCACTCACAATGATGCCCTCCAGATCCATCCATTTGCCTAGGAATTTCATAAATTCATTCTTTTTAATAGCTGAGTAGTACTCCATTGTGTAAATGTACCACATTTTCTGTATCCATTCCTCTGTTGAGGGGCATCTGGGTTCTTTCCAGCTTCTGGCTATTATAAATAAGGCTGCTATGAACATAGTGGAGCATGTGTCCTTCTTACCGGTTGGAACATCTTCTGGATATATGCCCAGGAGAGGTATTGCTGGATCCTCTGGTAGTATTATGTCCAATTTTCTGAGGAACCGCCAAACTGATTTCCAGAGTGGTTGTACCAGCTTGCAATCCCACCAACAATGAAGGAGTGTTCCTCTTTCTCCACATCCTCGCCAGCATCTGCTGTCACCTGAATTTTTGATCTGAGCCATTCTGACTGGTGTGAGGTGGAATCTCAGGGTTGTTTTGATTTGCATTTCCCTGATGATTAAGGATGTTGAACATTTTTTCAGGTGCTTCTCTGCCATTCGGTATTCCTCAGGTGAGAATTCTTTGTTCAGTTCTGAGCCCCATTTTTTAACGGGTTTATTTGATTTTCTGGAGTCCACCTTCTTGAGTTCCTTATATATATTGGATATTAGTCCCCTATCTGATTTAGGATAGGTAAAGATCCTTTCCCAATCTGTTGGTGGTCTTTTTGTCTTATTGACGGTGTCTTTTGCCTTGCAGAAGCTTTGCAACTTTATGAGGTCCCATTTATCGATTCTCGATCTTACAGAGCAAGCCTTTGCTGTTCTATTCAGGAATTTTTCCCCTGTACCCATATCTTCGAGGCTTTTCCCTACTTTCTCCTCTATAAGTTTCAGTGTCTCTGGTTTTATGTGGAGTTCCTTAATCCACTTAGATTTGACCTTGGTACAAGGAGATAGGAATGGATCAATTCGCATTCTTCTACATGATAACCGCCAGTTGTGCCAGCACCATTTGTTGAAAATGCTGTCTTTTTTCCACTGGATGGTTTTTGCTCCCTTGTCAAAGATCAAGTGACCATAGGTATGTGGGTTGATCTCAGGGTCTTCAATTCTGTTCCATTGGTCTACTTGTCTGTCGTTATACCAGTACCATGCAGTTTTTATCACAATTGCTCTGTAGTACAGTTTTAGGTCAGGCATGGTGTTTCCTCCAGAGGTTCTTTTATCCTTGAGAAGAGTTTTTGCTATCCTAGGTTTTTTGTTGTTCCAGATGAATTTGCAGATTGCCCTTTCCAATTCGTTGAAGAATTGATTTGGAATTTTGATGGGGATTGCATTGAATCTGTAGATTGCTTTTGGCAAGATAGCCATTTTTACAATGTTGATCCTGCCAATCCATGAGCATGGGAGGTTTTTCCATCTTCTGAGATCTTCTTTAATTTCTTTCTTCAGGGACTTGAAGTTCTTGTCATACAGATCTTTCACTTCCTTAGTTAGAGTCACGCCAAGGTATTTTATATTGTTTGTGACTATTGAGAACGGTGTTGTTTCCCTAATTTCCTTCTCTGCTTGTTTATCCTTTGTGTACAGAAAGGCCATTGACTTGCTTGAGTTAATTTTATATCCAGCTACTTCACTGAAGCTATTTATCAGGTTTAGGAGTTCTCTGGTGGAATTTTTAGGGTCACTTATGTATACTATCATATCATCTGCAAAAAGCGATATTTTGACTTCTTCTTTTCCGATTTGTATCCCCTTGATCTCCTTTTGTTGTCTAATTGCTCTGGCTAGGACTTCAAGTACAATGTTGAATAGGTAGGGAGAGAGTGGGCAGCCTTGTCTAGTCCCTGATTTTAGTGGGATTGCTTCCAGCTTCTCACCATTTACTTTGATGTTGGCTACTGGTTTGCTGTATATTGCTTTTATCATGGTTAGGTATGGGACTTGAATTCCTGATCTTTCCAAGACTTTTATCATGAATGGGTGTTGGATTATGTCAAATGCTTTTTCAACATCTAACGAGATGATCATGTGGTTTTTGTCTTTGAGTTTGTTTATATAATGGATTACATTGATGGATTTTCGTATATTGAACCATCCTTGCATCCCTGGGATGAATCCTACTTGGTCAGGATGGATGATTGTTTTGATGTGTTCTTGAATTCGGTTAGCGAGAACTTTATTGAGGATTTTTGCATCAATATTCATAAGGGAAATTGGTCTGAAGTTCTCTATTTTTGTTGGGTCTTTATGTGGTTTAGGTATCAGAGTAATTGTGGCTTCATAGAATGAGTTGGGTAGAGTACCTTCTGATTCTATTTTGTGGAATAGTTTGTGAAGAACTGGGATTAGTTCTTCTTTGAAGGTTTGATAGAACTCTGCACTAAACCCATCTGGTCCTGGGCTTTTCTTGGTTGGGAGACTATTAATGACTGCTTCTATTCCTTTAGGGGATATGGGACTGTTTAGATCATTAACCTGATCTTGATTTAACTTTGGTACCTGGTATCTGTCTAGAAACTTGTCCATTTCATCCAGGATCTCCAGTTTTGTTGAGTATAGCCTTTTGTAGAATGATCTGACGGTGTTTTGGATTTCTTCACGGTCTGTTGTTATGTCTCCTTTTTCATTTCTGATTTTGTTAATTAGGATGCTTTCCCTGTGCCCTCTAGTGAGTCTGGCTAAGGGTTTATCTATCTTGTTGATTTTCTCAAAGAACCAGCTCCTCGATTGGTTGATTCTTTGAATTGTTCTTCTTGTTTCCACTTGGTTGATTTCACCCCTGAGTTTGATTATTTCTTGCCGTCTACTCCTCTTGGGTGAATTTGCTTCCTTTCGTTCTAGAGCTTTTAGGCGTGTTGTCAAGCTGCTAATGTGTACACTCTCTAGTTTCTTTTTGGAGGCACTCAGAGCTATGAGTTTTCCTCTTAGAAAAGCTTTCAGTGTGTCCCATAAGTTTGGGTATGTTGTGGCTTCCTTTTTCATTAAACTCCAGAAAGTCCTTAATTTCTTTCTTTATTCCTTCCTTGACCAAGGTATCATTGAGAAGAGTGTTGTTTAGTTTCCACGTGTGTGTTGGCTTTCTATTATTTATTTTGTTATTGAAGATCAGTCTTAGTCCATGGTGATCTGATAGGGTGCATGGGACAATTTCAATATTTTTGTATATATTGAGACTTGTTTTGTGACCAATTATGTGGTCAATTTTGAAGAAGGTACCGTGAGGTGCTGAGAAGAAGGTATATCCTTTCGTTTTAGGATAGAATGTTCTGTAGATATCTGCCAGATCCATTTGATTCATAATTTCTCTTAGTTTCTCTGTGTCCCTGTTTAGTTTCTGTTTCCATGATCTGTCCATTGGTGAAAGTGGTGTGTTGAAGTCTCCCACTATTATTGTGTGAGGTGCAATGTGTGCTTTGAGCTTTACTAAAGTATCTTTAATGAATGAGGCTGCCCTTGTATTTGGCGTATATATATTCAGAATTGATAATTCCTCTTGGAGGATTTTACCTTTGATGAGAATGAAGTGCCCTTCCTTGTCTTTTTTGATGACTTTGGGTTGAAAGTCAATCTTATCAGATATTATAATGGCTACTCCAGCTTGTTTCTTCCTACCATTTGCTTGGAAAATTATTTTCCAGCCTTTCATTCTGAGGTAGTGTCTATCTTTTTCTCTGAGATGAGTTTCCTGTAAGCAGCAAAATGTTGGGTCCTGTTTCTGTAGCCAGCCTGTTAGTCTATGTCTTTTTATTGGGGAGTTGAGTCCATTGATATTAAGAGATATTAGGGAGAAGTAATTGTTGCTTCCTTTTATTTTTGTTGTTAGAGTTGGTGTTCTATTTTTGTGGCTGTCTTCTTTTAGGTTTGTTGACGGATTACCTTCTTGCTTTTTCTATGACGTGGTTTCCGTCCTTGTATTGTTTTTTTTCTGTTATTATCCTTTGAAGTGCTGGATTCGTGGAAAGATAATGTGTGAATTTGGTTTTATCGTGGAATACTTTGGTTTCTCCATCTATGGTAATTGAGAGTTTGGCGGGTATAGTAGCCTGGGCTGGAAATTGTGTTCTCTTAGTTTCTGTATAACATCTGTCCAGGCCCTTCTGGCTTTGCTTTTCTTCTCTTCTCTTCTCTTTTCTTTTCTTTCCTTTCCTTTCCTTTTCTTTTCTTTTCTTTTCTTTTCTTTTCTTTTCTTTTCTTTTCTTTTCTTTTCTTTTTTCTTCTCTCCTTCCCTTCCCTTCCCTTCCCTTGCCTTGCCTTCCCTTCCCTTGCCTTGCCTTGCCTTGCCTTGCCTTCCCTTCCCTTCCCTTCCCTTCCCTTCCCTTCCCTTCCCTTCCCTTCCCTTCCCTTCCCTTCCCTTCCCTTCCCTTCCCTTCCCTTCCCTTCCCTTCCCTTCCCTTCCCTTCCCTTCCCTTCCCTTCCCTTCCCTTCCCTTCCCTTCCCTTCCCTTCCCTTCTCTTTCTTTTCTTTTCTTTTCTTTTCTTTTCTTTTCTTTTCTTTTCTTTTCTTCTTTTCTTTTTTTTTTCCTTATTCATGAGTACACTGTTGCTGTCTTCAGACACACACCAGAAGAGGGCATCGGACCCCACTGCAGATGGCTGTGAACCACCATGTGGTTGCTGGGTACTCAGGACCTCTGGAAGAGCAGTTCCTGCTTTTAATCACTGAGCCATCTCTCCTGTCCCCCCCCCCCCCCCCCGCCCAAGTTCTTAACCTTCACTCCCTGCCCCCACTGCATCCTAGAAGGGAGGTCATAAGATATGCAGGGCACAGGAGTGAATGTGTGCCTGTTCATTTCCTAGCTTTGTGAAGTCTTGGCATGGCAGTCTTTTGCCAGCAAGCAACTGGGACACCTGAGCAGGGGCAGAAATTCCCTGCTCCTATTCAAAAATTGCAGCTTGTAGGAAATCCCTGACTTTAGGGCCTCTGTTCTACTCACCCTCTCAAATTCTCCATGTGCTTTGTGTAAAAGAATTGGCCGCTAAGTTCTCATAGCCTCAGGATCTTACCTATCAAAGGCCACCCTTTAACATACCTCTCCATTGCCATTTGTCTTATTAGGGTTTTAATACTGTGAACAGACACCATGACCAAAGCAACTCTTATAAGGACAGCATTTAATTGGGGCTGGCTTACAGGTTCAGAGGTTCAGTCCATTATCATCAAGGCGGGAACATGGCAGCATCTAGGCAGGCATGATGCAGGAGGAGCTGAGAGTTCTACATATTCATCTGAAGGCTGTTAGACTGGCTTCCAGGCAGCTAGGATGAGGGTCTTAAAGCCCACAACTACAGTGACACATTTCCTCCAACAAGGCCACACCTACTCCAAAAAGGCCATCCCTGGGCCAAGCATATTCAAACCACTACACCATCTTACCTTGCCTTTGCCTGAACAAGCTGAACTATAATGGATGATTATAGTTTAAAAAAAAAAGAAAAGAAAAGAAAAGAAAATTGTATTATGTTTTAAGTTTTTAAAAAAGCACTTAAGATTTTCAGAAAAACGTATTGGAAAATACGAAGTTCCCATAGCGCTTTCTTGACCCTGGCAGTTTTCTTTATTAATACATCTTATGTCACACTTTTTCCTACAGTTGAGGGACCAATATTGACGAATTCCTAAAGTCCACCTTGTACATTCCCCTTCACTTTTCTTTGTTAAGGTCACCTACTATTGATTTAAACATTTTTACAAGGATTGTTTTAGCAAGATAGGGAGTAAATGGCATGAAATATGGCAGAGGCGAAGGAGGTGGAAACCCACCTGGGAAATCTGGTGACAGTCACCTTGCACTGGCAGAGGGGAGGAAGGGTGTTGCTCCCAAGAGTGAGAATTTCCAAGTGGCTGAAATGGTGAAGGGAGAATTCTAGAAGACCTTGGAGTAGCTGATGAGTAGGCTGCCAGCAAGGCTTTCTTTTGTAGAGGACTGGGAGGAGCCCTGCTTGGCTGAGCCTCCAGAGAGGCTCACTGCCCAATGCTGGGTCAGAGGGACCCCCAGTGTAAAGCATCATACACTGATGAAGGCACATACAGCAATGTCTTCACACAGATAAGCTGGAGGACGTTCATCCACACACACTTCTCTGGAGAAGGTGTCACGTGTTTTAGCACAAGGGCTGCACAGGTTCTGTTCAGGCTCCTTTCATGTAACCTTTGCCCAGGACTCCACCAAGATGGCATGCAGGCTGAGTCACTTTGATGGTTTTGTTTTGTTTTGTTTTGTTTTGTTTTGTTTTGTTTTGTTTTGTTTTTGTTCTGTTTTAAGAAAAGGTCTTGCTATGTAGGCTGGTCTCTAATTCATGATGGCAGTGCTGGGATTCCAGGTGTGCAAGCACCATGTCCAATGGACTCTGATGCTATCGTCCTGATTGGGCTGAATGGCAGCTGAGGCTCATGCATTATTAGTACCCCCTACTCTGGGCCACTCCCACTAATCAGACACTCCTAGTTGTGTTATACACGCTACGATTTTCTTTCTTTTGTAATCTCTAAGTTTTTGGGTATAGTTTTTCTTCATTCTTGAGAATTTCACACATGAAATATGACAATACTCATGTTCAATTTTTCCTCTAACTCCTCCTTTATCCCCCCCCCCCCCGCCAGTGTAGTCTCCAGCAGCTACGGGTTCCTGGGTTCCTGGAAGGAAAGCTGGGGTTGGATGGGAAGGGCAGTGAGAGAAATAACAA
Organism: Mus caroli; assembly: GCF_978045245.1. NCBI lineage: Eukaryota > Metazoa > Chordata > Mammalia > Rodentia > Muridae > Mus > Mus caroli. The sequence goes on from NW_028227261.1 coordinate 111,152,681, forward strand.
GCCAAGACAAAGTTCTCTGATCAAGGCCAATGTTTACTTATGAGTCAGAGCGTATAAAGGGGGGTGGGGGGACCCATCCCCCACCATGCCAGGATCTCGCTGCTTTGTCAGGATCCCTGCTTTCAGCAGGTAGTGGCATCTTGGAGGAAACTGCAGATGTGGCAGGACAATAGACTTTACCTCGGTCGGAAGACTCCACCCTAGATGGGCTAGCAACTGTGGCAAACCAAGTCTGAGCCAGCCTGCTCAAGACTGGGGGGAGGGCACACGCTAGTATGTCCTCTCCTAACTTCATGTCTTTTTTTTTGGTAGCCCACTAAGTCCAGTTAGTGCCGCCTATATGCACATGGGTGTGGATACATATGCATCCAGTAGAGTGTGAGAAACCTAACAATGGCCACAGCCTCAAAAACTAATGAACTTCCCTTCCCCTGCAGCTATTAACAGCCAATAGCTCCTCAGTGAGGGGTGGGGCCTGGAGATCATCAACCCTATCTATGCCAGGCTGCCTTGATCTTGCGCATGTAGCACTCATCACTTAGAGCCATGCCATGTCCAGAAGACAGGACTTCACAGCACCTCGCCCATTCTCCAGGTTATATTCCTTCCATTTCTTCTGCAAAGCTCCTGAGCCCTGGTGCTGGGGTGTGAATACAGATGTCCCGTTTAGTGCTGAGCGTCCGGTCTTTTACCTTCAGCACTGTGACCAGTTGTGCACCTCCACTTTGACTGGTGTCCTCTGCAAAAAGCAGCTGCTTTGACCAAGGTTGAGAGAGCTCAGGTCTATGGGTTTTAACATTTATATTTACAATGCAATTTGGCAACATGATTACATTAGTTACTTTTCTGTTGCTGAGATAAAACACCAGAAGAAGAAGAGAAGAAGAAGAAGGAGAAAAAGAAGAAGGAGAAGAAGAAGAAGAAGAAGAGAAGAAGAAGAAGAAGAAGAAGAAGAAGAAGAAGAAGAAGAAGAAGAAGAAGAAGAAGAAGAAGAAGAAGAAAAGAAGAAGAAGAGAAGAAGAAGAAGAAGAAGAAGAAGAAGAAGAAGAAGAAAAGAAGAAGAAAAGAAGAAGAAGAAGAAGGAGGAGGAGGAGGAGGAGAAGAGAAGAAGAAGAAGAAAAGAAGGAGAAGGAGGAGGAAGAGGAGGAGGAGAAAGAAGGAGAAGGAGAAGGAGAGAAGGAGAAGAAGGAGGAGGAGGAGGAGGAGAAGGAGGAGGAGCAGGAGGAGGAGGAAGAAGAAATGGGTTTATTTGGGCTTACAGTCCCAGAGGGGATACAGCCCAGCACAACAGGAGAGGCATGGTGGCAGGCATGGTGGCAGCAGGAGTGTAAGATAGGCCTGGCATCGGGAGGCTGGCTGATCACATTTCATTCTCACACATGAAACTCAGAGGGAGCAAAGGAAGCAGGGCCAGGTTATAAAACAGCAAAGACCACCCCCATTCACCCACATCCTCCAGCAAGGTTCTGGATGTCTTTAGGAACTTCCTAAAGGTTCCATAGTGTTCTCAAGCAGTTCACCAGTTGGAGAGCAATAGACATGAGTCTACTGGGGGTGGTGGGGGTGGGGGTGCATTTCAAGCTACAATAATGAATGTTTCTAGTGCCCATGGCTGTTTCTGGATGTTTTTGTTTTTTTAACTTCGAAACTCCCTTTATTTTTGTGTGTATGCATGTTTTGGCTGCATGTCTGTTTGTGCACCATGTATGTGTCTGGTACACAGAGGCCAGAAGAGGATGTTGGATTCCCTGTGACTGGAGTTTTAGGGACTTGTGAGCATCTTCTTTTTTTCTTGAGTTAGGGTCTCACTATGTAGCTTAGGCTGGCTTTGAACTCAATACCCTTCTGCCTCAGACTGGGATTACAGGCATGTGTCACCATGCCCATCTTACCAGAATCCTTAGTAAAATAGATTTTTTTTAAAAAAATGTTATAACATTTTAAATAATTACATCTTTGAGAATTTCATGCATTTTTACAATTTTTTTTTATTATCCCTGTGGAGGGACTTTTGTGTCTGAGGCTGTAATCCTAGCTCATGTCTATGGGAGTCATAGTCCCTAGAGTAGAACCAGCTATTGTTATTTTGCTAAATGTTCATGCTGTCAAATTTGTCTTCTAAATATTTATGCTTACACCTATAGATGTGGGCTATTCTTTGCCTTGACCACGGAAGCTTCTTTTTGGAGTGGAAATAGGTCAAAGCTGAGATGTATTGCTGGTAAAAGAGTAAGGAGGGAGACTGCTTGCTCCAACCTAACCTAAGGAATATCATATTAACTCCCCCCACAACCACTACCACCAAGGCTCAGGAGAGGGAAGGAATTCAGGATGGGAGGAACATCGTGCAATGTCGGCTCCTGGGCAGTGTCCATCTCACTCATGCACTCATGGCAGCTATGGCTGCCCCCACAAGACCTATACAAGATCAAGTCAGCCAACATCCCGGTGTGGATGCGGGTAGATGATCTCCAGGCCCCTCCCCTCGCTGAGGAGCTGTTAGTTGTTGGCAGCTGCTGGGGAGAGAGAATCATTCTGAGCATGTGGGTGGACCTAAGACACCCAGAGGCCCACCCATCACATGGCTCGATTGCAGCTGGAGCCACTACAATGTGCAAGTCTGTGGTGGAGAGATAGGAGAGTGGAGTGAGGCCATGGTGAAGCCCCAGCCCGAGCCATCACTGAGGGCCATGTCTGGGTCTATGATCAGGCAGCAGCAGGGGCCTGTGTCTATGTCTGTGGCTCACATTATGACCAAAGGCCATGTGGACATCCCTGGTCTGGTCTGCTGCCTGGAACCATGTTGATGTGCAAGGACTGTGCAGAGCTGGCCCAGTTGGGGGTTGAGGGGACTCAGGTGAGCCCTGTGGCAGGTCAGGAGAGCTGTCCCTGCCCCTTGCCAGCTATAGTGCTTCTGAGAGCAGGCCCTGTTTGTCACCTGGGTGACATCATTAGAGTTGGCCACGATGTCAGAAGTGTGGGTGAGCTGGCCTCCTACTCACTTGCTGTTAGGTGGTGCAGGTGAGGGAGAGATGGCCCTCATGTCCCTTGCTGGCTGCAGCACTGGGTGAACTGGTGGCCCAGCGCTGGAGACTTGTCCTGGTGCTGTGAGTGTGGGAGAGTTTGAGGGCTGATCAGCTCAGCTACCACACAGGCCCAGATCCAGGGTGTTGAGTTGGCCCACCCCAACATCTGCTCCATCTATGAACTGCTGGAGCATTAAAGGAGCCAGTCCTGCAGATCCAAAACTGCAGGACTTCCATGACTCAGGGCAACAACAGGGTTTCCAAGAGGAGTCCTGGTAAGGATCCAGTATGGATGGTGTAGCAGAAACCAGAGGCCTCGAACCAGACCAGTAACACAGCAATGAACATTTGCAAGTACAGACATGTGGTCTAAAAGAGTATACTGTGGGACACACTGTGACACACTACAGCTTCCACAATGAGAGTTTTTAGGTTTGTATTTGTTTTTTATTTTTTGGGTTTTTTTTGTTCTTTTATTCCTTATTTTTATTTTATTTTTTGGGGGAGGTTACAAGAGTGGAGGGAAGATACAAAGGTATGGGGAGAGGACAGGATTGGGGTGCATTCACAAAGAATCAATAAAGTTAAAAAAGAGACATGACGTTTAGGAGGGAAGCTTGCTGGAGGGGGTAAGGAAAGGTGGGTGCCATATTTGTGTATAAGTATGAAATTCTCAAAGATAAAAGTATTTTTAAAGCTGGGCATGGTGGCACTCGTGTAATCTCTGCTCTGGAAAGGCAGAGACAGGTCCATTTCTGAGGCCCGCTAGTCTATCAGCCTGGCATCTCAGTCTCTAAGCTTACAAATAGTTCACAAATAGTTCTACAAACTAAACATAGAGTTCACATTAACAGCAGCATGGGCAGAAGAACTGGCCACACTCCCACCCACCTGTCTGAGGCCTAGGCTGACCAGCTCAGCTACTACCCAGACCCAGATCAGGACTTTGAGTTGGCCCACCCCAACATCTACCCCATCTACGAACTGCTGGGGCACTGAAGGAGCTGGTCCTGCCTATTCAAAGCTACAAGATCTCCAGGACACAGGGCAACTGCAGGCTATCTGATAGGTCACCAGGCTCAGTGGCAAGTACCTTTATCCACTGATCCCTCCCACCCACTCCTACCTCTTAAGTTTCTATTACCTCTCAATATCCCATTAAACTATGAACCCATCAATGGAATATTCCATTGAGAGTCCTCAGAATTCACTCTCTTCACCAAAGCCCACCTTGGAAGATAGCCACATTGAAGATCAAGACTTCAACATGAGCTTTGGGGAGTCTTTTCAGATTCAAACCATAACACAAGTGTATACAGTTGAGAAATACTATCTTCCTGCTCTCAAGACAATTGACAATCTAGTTTTAAAGACAAGACTAATTCACACCTCAGTGATTAGTCCCAGCTCGCCTACACGCACAGCACCAGGGCAAGCTCAAGCTCTCCAGCACTGACCCATTTACCCAATGTTAGAATCGGCAAGGGCAGGGCCAGATCTCCCTATGTTCCGTCCCTGAAACCCACATGGCAGGAAGAGAGGAACAACTCTTGAAAGTTGTCCTCTGACCACCACATGGTACAAGTGCAACTTCACAATGAATAAATGAATGTATAAAGATTGTTTGTTTAGAAGGTAGAATCTACTCAAGCGATTGGCTCCTTGGGATGTGTTTGGGAGGTGTTGCTTTGTCCTTGGCTCTTTCTGCTTCCTCACTGTTTTCCTTCTGGATTTCTTGAGGTGAGGGCAGCTTTTCTTGCCACCGGCTCCCATACCCACTATTTCCTGCTTCATCACAGATCCAGAACGACGTGGCCAAGTGACTAAGGACTGAAATGCCTGAAATCATGGGTCCAAATGAATCTTTTTTCCCCTTTGTGCTCATGTATTTTTTTTCTCAATGGTGGGAAGATGCCTAACACACTACTCAGGGTGGGCATGAGTGTTCATCAGACTAGTAGGGTGGAAGACTGAATGCTGAGGAAACTATGGAATAGACTCTTCACAGTTTTGGGATACAGAGGTTTTATGAGACCATTCTTACTGGGCAAGATAGTCTAAAGGATTTCCAGAATTCCTGAGTGTTACAGACACGTCACAGTATCCACAGGGATCAAGCAGTTAGCACAAATGCAGATTAATGGGACGAGAACAAAAATGACTGGTTCTAGAAATGAGTTGCAAAACACTTGCCCCATGCCTTAGCTGCACATCAATAAATGCACATCAAATAAAGCTACAAGAATATCTAACCACAACTAGCTACTGTTTTTGTTTGTTTGTTTGATTGTTTGTTTTTATGATTCGGGCTGGAAGGGCTCCTCTGTGCAGGCATCATTGCCCTGAGCAGGCTAGATGCTGAAATATGGATAAAAAGAGCTGCAGATACACAAAGCCTTGGACAGAGTTCCACAACAAGCCGAGTTGGTGAGCCTCCATGGAGAGCAGTGCTTATAACCTCTTCCCACTCAAACTGGAGGCTTCCCCTCCTTGCTCTTATTGTGCCATTTAAAGACACTGCTGTCTTTGTGGTTGGAACACTGCTGGACTTTTGGTTTAAACATGCTGTTGACCAAATGTCTTGCTGAGGAAACTTTCCATTGGTCCGATTCTGTAATGAGCACAGGAGCTGATAACTGACTTCCCGGGGATCCAGTGCTTACACGGGCTTGAACAGTAAGTAACCTAGTAGATCTGATAACGTGTCATTGGCTTGGGGTTTGATTCTTGGTCCCTTTCTTCACTTAGAGTTAAGAACTCTAATGTTGATGAAGTGCAGAGATCTGTGTAGAACAAAACCTAGGGAAGAAATGGAAACTGGGTGGTAGTCAGTGGGGTTAATCTGGGTGGGATGGGGTTGTGGTGTCATACTTTCTTTTAGCTGGAATGCATTTTTGTACCACAATGTAAGTTTCAATAAAAGCTTACTTAATTAACAAAACAAAACAAAACAAAACAAGCAAACAAGCCTGCCACCTTGGTTTTCCCTTCCACACCTGCCCTTTTTGTATTTCTGATGTCTGATTAACCCCTTTAGTGAATATCAAGGCCTTTCATTTCTGATCCTTAAATATGTTCTCTCCCTGAACCCCTGTGTACTTCTCAGACACATTTCCAGGTAAGGAAGGTAGAAGTTTCTCTGTCCCAGTCACTCTTCCTGGCAATGTAGCTGCTATGCCAAAGTGTTTAGTTTTTTGAGCATGAGTAACTTATAAGTAGGCAAGTACAGGGGGCTGATCTGGTATTGCTGTGTATTCAAATGCTAAATATCAGCCCCTAAGATCTGGTTGTCCCCTGGGCTGTTAGGGATGGTTAAGAAATACAAGTTAATAGTTACTAGTATCGTGCCAGATGCTAGTCTAGATTATCACAGAAATATACACCCTAGGTTGCACAGATAATTAATACCTATAAACAAGCCATGCTTGCTTGCTCAGGTATGCTATAAATAGATGGATAGTCTTCAAAACCCTCAGGAACTCATAGAATATGGCATTTAAAGTTTGTTTGTTTTTTTTTTTTTTTTTTTTTTTTTTTTTTTTTTTTTATTTATTTAAGGCCTTCTTGATATAAAGGCATGTCAGCTCCTGGCAGTACCCCATCCTATTTCAAAGAAGATGATGAGCATCGAGAATCTCCACCCGGAGTTTACCTCAATGTGGCAAAGCTGCCACGGGGCAGAGAGTTGCCCATAATTTGACTACAGACATAATGCTGTTCAGAAAGGACAAGCAGACTCAGGGACATCTGCCAAGCTCTGCCAGGAGAGGGTAAGCAAGTCCTTTACAATTCCTGCTTCACAAAATGTCTGTCAGATATACTGGGCCAGAAGGATGAAGATGGATGTTTCAGCACTACAGAGACAATTCTGGGGAACTGTCCACGCAGCCATTTCTCAGCCATTTCTTAACCTTGAAAGCTGCTTGCCTGCATTCCCTACAAATTCAGGTCATATTTACCCTTCTCACATCTCTGATGGGAATGAGGGCAGAGAGTTATAGTGTTACAATAAACTTAAGTTATAAGGGATCTAAAAAATATATACTTTAGGGTCTAAAGAGGTTTTTTAAGGATGGCAAATGAAAGTTATGTAAGTTGGAGGACTTGAAGGTTTAAGTTATAAATGGATGTTTTAAGGTTGATAATTGCAAGTTATGAAAGTTAGAATTTAATGCCTAAGATGGTAATGAGAATATGATCTAAATACAGAACTCTAATCTCACCAATATAGGCTAAATAATAGAACACTTTCTCCTAAGTTGCCAAATACAAAAGGAGTGGATATTGTGAATGTTAATTATTACACCATAGATTTCATAATTGTTCTTACTATACACACTTTATTGTTGTAAGAAAAATAGTCTTTTTATTCATACAAAAGAGGGAAATGTAGGGAACTGATCTAGTACTGCTATCTATTCAAATGCTAAATACTGACCCCCAAGATCTGGTTGCCTTTGATGAGGAGACCCTCAGGCGTGAGGAGATCTTCATGAACACAAAATGATGCCATGTAACCTTGCTTCCCAAGTTAATTGATTAATAAAAGGCTAAAACCTGTGATTGAGTAGTAGATAGAGGTAGGTGGGTTTTCAGCTACCTGGCTTGGGGTCACAGGTAGGGAGAAAACGGAGAAGAAAGGACACACAGAGAAGAGGAGGCCACCATGAGAGTGGATGGACCATGAGCACATGGCCAGGAGAAATGGCAAATAACAAGGGACATATGGCTGGGATGTAAGTTAGAATAACTCCAAACCTGCCCAATCTAGGCTCACAGCTTGTTAATAAAATGCAAGGATTGTATGTCTTTTGTACAGGCTAGCTAGAATATGTAATTCCTTTTATAGGCAAACATAAGAATTGCTTAGCAATCTAGGACTCTGCTTCGCTTGGGCTATGCACACATTCCTTTAACAGTGTACTTGGGCTATGCACACATACCACACTCCAAACAATATGCCTATGCAATCTGTAAGGAACCTAGGACCCCCATTTGTATTGAACTATACACACAGCCATCTCTCAAGAATTGAGGGCTGGAGAGATGGCTCAGTGGTTAAGAGAACCGGCTGCTCTTCCGAAGGTCCCGAGTTCAAATCCCAGCAACCACATGGTGGCTCACAACCACCCATAATGAGATCTGCCGCCCTCTTCTGATGCATCTGAAGACAGCTACAGTGTACTTAGATACAATAATAAATAAATCTTAAAAAAATATTTAAAAAGAATTGAATAAGTTGTTCCACTCTTAACAACCATTGAACTTGGACAGTTTCTACTCAAAGATGTTTCAAATACATCTTGTAAGAGGGTAGTAAGATTGATATAACCCGAATTAATTTTGGGTGCATGGGTAACAAGATGAAAGTATGTACTCTGGGTGAACTCTTAGGGAGTAAACCCCTATTTGCCATCTTATGCCTATGTATAATTGGGTACGCATATCAAAAATCAGGTGCATTATGGAAAGAACATGCACCGTAGGAAAGAGGTTATTATGCCCAGATCCGAGGGTCCCCAGAGACCACCAGGAGTTGAACTCTAGACAAAGAGTCTTTATTCAAGCTCGAGCTTGGACCCTCAGGCCCCTCTGATGAGCAAGGTAGCACAGAAGGCCCCAAGCATCTAAGGTTCAGCCCTTTTATATCAGTTACAGAAGGGTGAGTGGCTTATCAGCTTGGCAGTTACATGATGGTTAACAATTATTTCAGTTGGCTTAAAGAATCTATATCTGTCTATAACTTCTAGAACATTAGGTATTTTCCTGCTGGTGAACCATGTTTAGGGTGGTTCCTTCCTGGAACAGTTTATGGTTTTCTCAGTAATTAGGGTTGAACCTGAGGATAGGGCCTAGTGGATAATAAAATGGAAGCCTGGTTACAAGATGGAGTTTGTCTTGTCAAGTTGGGGCCCTTCAAGGTTCCATAACATGCTGTCAGTCTAGATAAAGAATCCCTATGCAACCTTCAGCAACCAAATTCCTCCTTCTCTTAAATTCCATAAAAGGAAATGCCAACCGGTCCTTGGGGACTTTTAGTCAGTGGCCCATGGTCACTATTTTAACCACATTTCTTCTTTCTCTTCTATACTATCACTTTGCTTTGGATACAATTTTGTACTTTGCAAATCTGTATCTGATCATTTCAATGCTGTGAATAAGATGTCATGAACCTGGAAGCACTAAGCCCAGACTCTGACCACCAGGAACAACTACACAGTTGTGAAGAAAAGAACCAAGCCAACGGGCTGGTGGAGAGGGGTGGGTACAGGGAAAATGGAGAGCAGGTCCTGCTTGTGAATGTGACATTCATGACCAAGGGTTCATGACCTTTAAAGATAACCATGTCTCTATCCTCTGCTGTAGACTGAATTACCACACAAGCTTCCTTGATGGAATAGAGGTCTTTGTGATGCAGTCTGGTGACCTGATTCTAGTCTCTGTGACATGCACCTGTCAAGGCTTGGCCCTGGGAGCTTTTAGGCACTTGGACTCTGAATGTTAGAACACTTGGCACTTGGCAAGGTTATAGAGTAGAGGAACTGTGGGGAGCTCTCCTGGGGCGGGAAGTCAAGGGACATTGGAACCTTAGCCCTTCGCCTGACTTTTTGATGACGCTTAAAGAGAAAAATGAGAGTAGGATGTCTGATCTCCTCATGCTAATGAGGTTCAGATCATTCTGAGCTCTATGTGCTTTCTGTGGGACACTGAATGTCCCTTGTATGTCTATTTCTGCATCTTCATCATTTCCCTAATTGTCTGGCAAGTGCGTCAGACTTACCAAGGATTGAAGTGCGAACATAGAAGAAGCTGCTGTCGGGTAGGAAAACCCTGTGACCAATACTGAGCTAGTAGAGAAGCTTTCAAGATCCATCTTCCACTTATGACCTCACTACCCCATCTGACAGTTTGGATATGATACTTTGAAGGGTGTTTATATCACACCGTTCTCCTGGGAGGCCTTTCCTTACCAGCATGTTTATGAGTTGTAAACCAAAAACCATTGTATTGCTTTGAATAGAAGATCAGCATGATCTCAGATCTCCAATAGAGGAGAATTTCCCATTTTAGTTTGTTACACGGCTTTTATACCTGGAAAGCTTTTTATATTAGAACACATCCTATATGTGTCTATTCTTTCTACTGTTTTGCCTGCAAACTCTGGTAAAACATCACTCAGTAGCCAGATAAGAAATAGAGTTCGGATTAGTTTCAAAGAGAACCAGAAAGATGGAGAAGAAGGGAAAGTCAGGGAAAAAAATAAGCAGAGCCTAGCAGAAGGCAGGGGAGTAGAGTGTAAAAAATATACATAGATAAGGAAAGGAAAGAAAATGTGTAAGATATTTGTCACAATATGAACACAAAAGAAAGCTCCAGCCTCACATTCTAATATTTTTCTCTTTAAGCGTCATCAAAAAGTCAGGCGAAGGACTAAAGATGCAGCGTCAAGAGGTAAAGTTCCAATGTCCCCTGACTTCCCGCCCCAGGAGAGCTCCCCACAGTTCCTCTTCTCTATGACCTTGCCAAGTGCCAAGTGCCAAGTGTTCTAACTTCTGAGGTTCCAGAGCCACTAACTGGTGACATTTACAAAGGACTGCTCTTGATGAGAAATGAGAAATTAAGAATGTTAAAAAAAAATCTCTGCCTTACTCCCCTGACAAAGAATTGAGGAATTAAGGTGTCCTTAACTGTCATTTACTGAGTTTATGACCCTATGGGATTCATTTCACCTATGGTTTTATCAATAAAATAAGCACTCAATTAATTATCCCTACAGGGGACAGTGTATTGTAAATGGTGGTGCTCTACCTAGACAAGGCACAGAGCACCAAGTCTAGGAGCTCAGCTTCCTGTTACTGTTCAGATTCCTGTAGAATCCCCCTGATATGCTCATTCGCCACATAACACTGTGTCCTGATTCCTCAGCCAGGAGACTTTCCCGAGAAGAAGCCGAGAAGCCATGGGAGCTGCTCTCTATCATGAAAAGGTGACTTCTTGATCTCTGTATCTAACTCTGACGATTTCTTGGTCTGATCCAGGCCAGGGGTGAGGAAAGGGATCACTGAGGGAAGGACAAACATAGGCAGTCAGGTTTGCCAGCTGAAGGGCTGCCAGGGCAGAGATGGGTCACATCTCAGCAGAGAAGAGCCAACCCACACCCAATCTGTATGTTAGGGTCTCAGCAGGTCTGAATTTCAGAACGGACTCACGCATGCTCTGTAAAGGACATTGCTAGGGTTGCACCCAGACACCAATCTGTCAAGAGAGGGAATTCAGCATAAAGAGGTCACCATGTCATTTGGTCTTCCTGCTGCTCCCTTCCAAAGGCAGAGCCCTGGGTTTGGCTGGACCTTGCTGCTATTACCTCCTGTCTGTCCTCAGGGTGGGGGAGCAGTTGTTGGGATTCCATCTTCCCATCATCTTACCCTCTACTTCATTTCTGGAGAACATGAATGATTCTCAAGAGTTTCTGAATACAGCAGCACCCCATGCTTTGAGTGAGGACCTCATTAGGGTTAGAACTTTGGGACTGGAGAAAAGGGCCCAGAAATCTCCAGACACAGTCTTCCAAAGAGGCAGACCAAGTTCGTTCATTAATGGTTGTCTTATTTTTCTCTTCCAAGCCAAAGCTGGGTCCCCAAGCTGGGAAATGTGCGGCAGCTCCTGTGTTTAGATCCCAGCTGCCAAATATGTGAGGCTGCGACTCTAGAGATTCAGCAGTTGCTGCAGAGTGAGAAAAGCCAGCTCTCCCCTGCCTTGTTGGGACTGCCACAGGACCCCGCTTGCCTGAAGGTGCCCATATCCAGTGAGTCTTTTGAATGGAATCAGGATTTTTACTCCAGGTATCCCAGAAACTCTCCAGTGGAGCCTGGAAACCAAACACTCACAAAGCTAACAGAAGAGTTAACAGAGTCTACCAATGCAGATGGTGTCCCTGATCCCCTCCAGGTAGGACAGGAATTGCATCTGGCAGACATGCCCATGGCCTCTGAGACTGTGGTTTCTCCAGGGCTTGAAGAGCCAGTGGTTTTAATGAATGAGGAGGACACAGTGCACAGCAATTTAAACTATATCCAGCAGCTCCAAGACCGTGAGGCATTGAACTCACAGACTCCTTTTCACACCCTGACCCCACAGCTTACTGTCACACATCCTATGGCTGTGTCGATTGTCACCGATGCCCCGCAGCCATTCCTCAGTCCCGAAGTATTAAGGCTTTTGGAGATACACGTGAAAAAGCTGATGCATTTCCAAAGGTGGGGGCTCCCCAGACGTGTAGAGGAGTCCCTAAAGCAATTCATGCCAAACCCACCAGTGTATCTCCGGCCAGAACATAACCAACCTGTTTCATTTATCCTGAATACTAGCTCTCAAGAGTATGTTTATAGGTTTGAGGGTATTTCCCCCGAGGCCTGGTACTCATATATGGACGGACAACCTATCCAGACCTTTTGGGTTTCTGAGTGGTCTAGTGGTGACCAAGGACAAAGACTATCCTGCAAACCAATCCCTAGCCCTGTGGAAAAGCCCTTACTCACTCCTGACTATGAATTTTTACATGACGTCTGTCTATCGCCTGAGGGACAAGTTGATGGCTCCCAGAGCAATCTTCAGAAGAAATTCACTCAATTATTCTGCGGTCTCCCTTCTATGCATAGTGAATCCTCGGGGTCCACCTTCTTGTGCACTCAAGGTGTCTCTAAGAACACACTCAAACCCCCCTACAAAGAGCCTCATTTCTTGAAGGTGTCCCCACCCTTTCCCTTACCTGAGGCAGCCCCGCCCCCTTCTTCAACTTCTCCAAATGAGCCTTTGTATGAGCCTCTAAGAGCTCAGATGGGTGCTGTTCCATTTCTGACTCTGTCAGAATGTAAAACTTTGGAGTGGCATCTTCTACAAAGACAGCTTCAGCTTCAGTGGGGCCTGCCGGCTGTCTTCGCAGGATCTCCACGTGTGCAGAGCCACACACATTATAAGCATAAGCCATGGAATAAAGCCAAGCCACGTGAGACTTTAAATTTTTTCGGGCCAGGAAAACCCTTCTCAGCTCTCACCAGAGAGCTTTTTTTCATCCCTCAGCACACGCGCAGGCTGCTGGAATTCCACCTCCAGAAGCGGCTGATTCACCTTCGCTGGGGGCTGCCCCAGAGGATCCAGCGATCCATAAATATGCTGCTCTCCTCGACAGACCCTCAGTCCCTACCTGACATACATCAAGAATCTGTTTCCTGGAAACCAATGGACCTTGACCAGGAGGCTCAGGCCTTTTCAGGTGTTTTCATTGAACACTGTAGGCGACCCCGAGACCTGTCTGAGGAAACCATTAAGAAACTGGAGACAACTCTGAGACATAAGTATTTGGCCTTCCTGTCAGGCCTGCAGGCCTTTTACTACGTGGCCCCGACTAAAGCAGCATCCCCAATTGTTGACCAATCTGTAATCACAACTATGCCCTGGTCTGTCAAAAGCCCACAGAAGCCCCTATCTCAGAAGTCTCCACTTGAAGCCCTATGCCTGAGTGGGCTTGAGCCCTGTACTCAAGATGACGAGGAGACCTCTGCAAACATTGCAGAAGAGTTCCAGCGTGGAGCACGGGGGCATGGAGGGACAGAGAAGGTGCCTCCAGAGAGACAGCCTCTCCTGAATAGACCCTACTCATTAGACACAGAGATCATGGAGAGAGTGAATTTCTACCTGAAAAAGAAGGCTGTGGATATAAAGTTGGGAATGTCTGTAAAAGCGAGTGTGTTCCAAGAGCCAACTACAACAGACTTGAAGAGTGAATCTGTCCAGGAGCCTCCTGGGAGTCCACGGGAAAGCACACTGCTACAGGGACCACCCACCTTATGTCACGTTCCTGTAGCCCCAGATCCAGATAAGGTCTGCCTTAAACAGCCAGCTACTGCAGTGTGGGCTGTGTTTCAGGAGCAAAACCAACCGAGTTCCAGAGCAGTGCCCCATAGATCTGCCCAGCAGGGCTCACAAGTCCACAGGAATATGATGGAGGCCCAAGTGCACTATGTTCAGATGGAGACCAGTGGGAAAATGCTGAACCTAGGGGAACCCTTTAGTACTGAGTCCCAAAGCCCAGGCAAGAGTAAGTCAGGCCATGTCCCTACAGTGACAGGCAAGAGCAAAATCCCAGGGAAACCCAAAGCTGTGGGGGACCTTGGAGAAGGGGAAGCAGGTCTTGGGTTTTCCCTAGTTAATCAAAAGACACGCCAGGATGGAGAGCAGGAGAAGAGGCTCCTGCACAGACCACTCCAGGGCTCCTCACAACAGGGCCATACCTTTCATCTTGAGGGTGCCTGTCCACACAGTCCCCGGGAGTCCCCTGAGCTCCAGTTCCCAGATCCACCTCCAGAAGACAGTCAAAGCAAGGAATCCATTGTCCCAGAACCTTCGAGGACTGCTGAAGCCCCCCAGCCTGTGCTTTCCCGGGACCTTCCTTTCCCACGCTCACCAAGTCAGAGAAAGCCTCAGGGCCAACCTGGCCCAGGTCACTTCACACCAGGGCACGCGACGCCAGCCTCTCCCTACACGAGGCCTAGCCGCCTTCCAGAGGCTGGCTTGAAAAGAAAGATCCAATTATTTGTTCATGGTTTTAATACCATGATGAAGAGCAAAGCGCACACGGAGCCATCCACGGTCTCTACACCTGGGAAGGTGGCCAAAAGGGGTCTGCCTCAAGCCAAGAGCCCCACCAAGAAAACTAAGCCAGAGGACTCCAGAGGGCCCAAGGCCCAGTTTTCGTCCTCTGAGAAGTCAGTAGTTGGCCTCTGTCTAACTCCTTCCTATAATCTAGACAGCAAGTTCTGGCCTCAACCTCAACGGGTTGGCTCTGTCTCAGTACTAGGCCACCCGTACCATTGCCCTTGGCACTGTCCTAGGTTGGCTTATGCCAATCAACAGAGAAACCCACCCTAGGGTTCACATCAGAAATGTTGTTCTGTTAATGGACTCCCTCCTCTGTATCCTTTAAAGAGAACGATTATTATTTTCTCTAATGAACAGGTGGATTAAGGAGCCACCCATAATATATTCTGTACCTGTAAACCAAGAGTTGTCTGTCTTTTTTTGTCTCTGCTGTAGATTATTAAGGGAAGGGATGAGGGAAGCAACAACATCCACCCCCATCCTGCAGAGGAACTTTAGCCCCCAATCTCATGGCTCCTCTTAGAGAAGTACCATCAGCACAGCTTTCTTCAAGGGATACTTTTGAGTTCATATTTTTGAGGCAGGAAGTGGAAGGCAGGCAGAGAGGGATGCTGGAAGAACAGAGAGTGGGAGATAGAGCCAAAAGCAAAGTCACTAAAAAGAAAATGCACATTGTGTATGACACACCACAACTGAGTTGTGGAATCTCCGTGTTCACCCCAGTGCTGTTGGGAATATCTTTCTACGGACCTGTTTGGAAGCTTGTTCGGCCCCTTTGCCTGGTTCTTGTACTTCAGCCCTGTGGCACCTAGAGATGCCTCCTTGGAAGGAAGATCCAGGGAGTGTGGGGAGCATAGAGAGGGAGCTCTTATACTTGGGTCAAAGCTGCTGTGTTCCTGATCTTCATGCAAGGAAAATCGGGTCAACTTTGTTATCACTAAAGCCTAAGCAGGAGGCTAGTCCAAAGCCCAGCTGTGTTGGGGATAGGAGTTTAAAGCCATCGTAGGCAGCTTGCATGACCAAGGAGTGAATTGGTCATTAAAGATTCTTGGCTAAGTCTCTATAGCACCAGAAGTTTTATAAACATATTTGAGCCTGTTAAGGCCGATAGCTTGTACCCAGCCCTACTGTCACACCCTGTCTATAACACACACACACACACACACACTTCTGTCTTTTATTTTGTTTTTGTTTGTTTTGTTTTGTTTTTCGAGACAGGTTTTCTCTGTATAACTCTGGCTGCCCTGGAACTCACTTTGCAGACCAGGCTGGCCTTGAACTCAGAAATTCACCTGCCTCTGCCTCCCAAGTGCTGGGATTAAAGGCGTGTGCCATGACCACCTGGCTTTTAATCGACCCTTTCTTCTAGCATTCTTACTCTCCCAATACGTTTTCATTTTAATTTAACTTTTTAAATGATGTATGCACACCAGAAGAGGGCATCATGGGACTACAGTTATAGACAGTTGTGAACTGCCATGTAGGTGCTGGAAATTAAACTCAGGACCTCTGGAAGAGCAGCTGGTAGTTCTAATGGTTGAGCCATCTCTCCAGCCCTCAATTTTATTCAATTTTATGCATATGGATATTTTTCTTGTCTGTCTGTCTGTCTGTCTGTCTGTCTGTTGGGGTACACTGTTTGAGGGCATGTCTCTGCACTGTCAGAGAGCTAAATACTGGCAGGAAATTGGGACTGTATTTCTATGGTCCATCTCCAGCCTCATATTTTGCAAATATTTGTTCTTCCTCACCTGCCTAAGGCAATCTAGAATTGTATCTGATTTGCTGCAATAAAGATCTGAGGGCCAATAGCTAGTCAGGAAGTGGAAGGCAGACAGAGAAGGATGCTCGGAAAATAATTGAGATGTGGGAGATGCAACCAGAGGACATGGAGGTGAATGGACAGACCAGAGCAGAGCAAAGGGCTAAAGTTGGCCATATGACAGGGTGGAATGCCAGGATAAGTCCAGTTAGAGTAGCTGGGAGACTGCCCAAGCTGAGAAGCCTAAGCTTTAAAATATCAACTCTCTGTGTCATTATATTGCTGAAAGGTCCTAGATAGTCCCAGTATAGATGTCTGTACACTACATATGTACATGGGCCTACAAAGGCCAGAAAAGGGCATCAGATCCTGTAGAGGGCCCAGCTGGTATGCTGTGAGGCAGTCAGCAATTAGGATGTCCACATAAGATTTGCCTTTCGACTATGTTCAGTTTATCCACACAAACATTCCTTCAATACCATGCTCCTATAAAGGTTAAACAGGCACCTCACCAAGTGGGGAACAGCTGGGCAGATAACCTGCTGCATGGTTCTGATGGGGACTTTGCTCTAGTTGGGCTGTTCTGGGAGCTTGGTGACTTAACCCATGTCTGCCATGCAGTTCTCCAGCTGTGACGGGGCAGAAGGATGGCACTTGTGGAGACTCCAGAAGGTTTCGGCCAGATGCTAGTGCGTGCTCACAGGCAGGCCTGCATGTGCTCAGCAATGGTGCTGGAAACAGTTGTCAAAGCCAGGGACACACACAGAGGCAGCCTCAAAGTTGTCTTGCTGGTGGCCTTAAGATGCTGTCTTGGGAGCACAGGACAGCAGTCAGATCCCAGAGGCCACTCTCAAAGTTCCTTTTTTTAAAGTATCATTTCATTGGGCCTTAGCTTTACCCCTATTTGGGGCTCACAGCTTAGTCTGGGTTACTAACACAGCAATTCTACCTTGGGGTTAGTTCATTAGAATATCAAATTGTCTTGGGCTCAGCTCCTGTCTGAGCTTGTTTATGGCAGGCTCCTGTAGGCAGATTAAGTCACATAAACTGGTATTCAAGTTACACAAAATGGTTTCTCTTATGCTCCTAAAAGATCCATTGGAGCTGGAATTACAGGAAGTTGGGAGTATGTTTGCACATGCTGGAAATCAAACCCTGGAAGAATAGCTTGTGCTCTTAACCCCTGAGCCATCTCTCTACATAATATAGTTCCATAGCGGATAATAGCACTGCTCTCAGCCAGATAAGCCCCTCCCATAAGGCGCATGGTAACTGCCCATCAGAGGATGATCCTGTACCTTCTCCCACCAAGGACAGTTCCACAAGTCTGATAACACCAAACTTTAGGCTAGTCTTCCTCTTCACCCATCTGGCTTAGTCAGGGTTCTCATTGTTGTGATGAAACTGTGACCAAAACCAAGTTGTGAGGAAAGGATTTATTTAGCTGACACTTCCACATCATATTCGTCATGGAAGGAAGCCAGGACAGGAACTCAAATAGGGCAGGAACCTGGAGGCAGGAGCTGAAGCAGAGGCCATGGAGGGGTTCTGCTTGCTTGCTTGCTCCCTCTGGCTCACTCAGCCTGCTTTCTCATAGAACCTAGGACCACCAGCCCAGGAATGACACCACTCACGATGGACTGGGCCCTCCCCATCAATTTCTAATTAAAAATGCCCTAGAGATTTGCCTACAACCCAAATCTTATTGGAGACATTTCTTTATGGAAGACCCCTTCTCTCAGATGACTTTAGCTTGTGTCAAGTTAACATAAAACTATTCAGCACACCATCTGTTTCCTCATTATGCTCCACACCATTTTAGAAAGCATCACAGCCCTCCACCAAGATTTCAAAAGATTTTTAGGGTCTTTTGAAAGGGTCCCATCTACTCAATGGCCACAAGATCTGGAGTTTAATAACATACAAGTCTACAACCAGATTGTGCAGTCCAAAGGAAATACCATTTCCCCAAGTTAGACAAAAGCCAGCATTCCTTGGGAACTTGTGAAGTCAGTTCTCCTCTACCAAAGCGAGCCACTCCCCTATGGCAGATGGGACAAATAGCTGTCTGTGGTGCCTGTTAGCACCAGAGTGCATGCTGGCCTCCAATCTCCCTGAGGACTCCCTGAGTCCTTATGATAATAAGGACTTGTTGCACACTTCGGAGTCCTGCTGGCCTGCCAGCTCTTCTCCGTTCCTCCAGTACCCTAAGCCTCCCCAGCTCACGGGTTTCCTTTCCCAGCTACTCAGTCTTACACCTCGTCTATTTCCGCTATGCTCTTTTATGCTCTCTCGCTCCCCCACACACCTTGTCTTTCTCTCCTTTATTTATCTGATCTGCTCCTGCCAGGGCGTTCAGTCTACTACCCCCTGCCTCTGCTTTAGACTTTCCAGATGCCTCAGGCTGTTCTCTCTCTCTCTCTCTCTCTCTCTCTCTCTCTCTCTCTCTCTCTCTCTCTCTCTCTTGCTCTCTCTCTCTCTCTCTCTGTCTCTCTCTCTGTCTCTGTCTCTCTCTGTCTCTCTCTGTCTCTCTCTGTCTCTCTCTGTCTCTCTGTCTCTGTCTCTGTCTCTGTCTCTGTCTCTGTCTCTGTCTCTGTCTCTGTCTCTCTCTCTCTCTCGTATCTACAGTAAAGCCCTCCTAACCCATACCATGGGGCTGTCATGTCTTCAGTTTAGACAGAGACCAAACATCTGTCCTTTTTTTTTTTTTTCCCTGGCAATGTTGATTACTGGGCATTTCAGGGACATCTGTTTATTACTAATGGAAATGTTTTGTTCGGTTTTTCTGAAATTCTTGTAAGGAAATGAAGAAAACAAACAGGTTGAAAGGCAAGCTGAGGGAGACTGTAAACAGAGTCTAAGAAAGATAAGATCCAAACTGTGCCTTGTCTGCATGGGTTTAAGCCAATAGAAAGTCTATTAGCCGGCCGACAACTACACCGGGTATTCAGGACCCCAGTGTAGCCAGAGCCTTTCTTGGGTGAGATTTTAAGCACAAAAACTGCATTCTGGATTGATATTCTTCAGACAACAGGAACACTTACCTAGAAGCAGAACTATAGAAGCCAAAAGACAAGGTTAGGACATTTAGAGACTTTTCCTGAATTATTCATTTTGATGGAGTAGGTCTTTGTTTCAATTTTGGCAGGTGGTGCTGTCTACTTGCTGAGTATTAAATCCTGAATGGTACTTATATCATGGAGTCAGTTGTGCTAAGGTCTGGAGGCCTGTTTCAATCCCATCCCTATCAGTGAGTGGGTGGTTCATCATCAAAGGCAGCTTTGGTGGCCCTGGACACAAAGATCTCCATGTTATCCCCAATTTCCCTTGAACCTTTGAGGATAGAAGACTAGTTTTTCTCTGCTAATTACTCAGGATGGGACAAGCATACATGTCCCCGAGGAGAAGAATAGAAACATAAACTTCTTAGGAAAGCCTTGGCACAATGGAGCTCAAGGCTATGCTTGTGTTATAAAGTCAAAGATTTGAGTTGGAGAGAAATTTTAACTCAAGTGGCCAGAGAGTGACTTTAACAAAGATGACAAACATGAATAAAAGTGTGTGTGTGTGTGTGTGTGTACAACATTTCAATAGTCTTTGAGTATTTTGTTATTATTTATTTATCTATCTATTTTTGACAATTTTTAGGTCAAATGTCCGACCCCTTGGGGGAAAGAGACACATGAAGGTCAAAGTTACATGGATGGAATGTAGAACACAATCCTCAGCTCTGACAAGTTAGCATGTCTAAGCCCCAGTTTCTTTTGGGGTGGTTGTCTTACGTATTATTGCTATAAAGACGCCATGAAAGCCTTATAAAGGAAAACGTTTAACCGGGGCTGCTTACAGTTTCAGAGGTTTAGTTGATTGTTGTTGTGGCAGAAAGCACACTAGTGTGCAGGTAGACATGATGCTGGAGACTGAGTGGAGAGTTTTACATCTTGATCCACAGGCAGCAAGGAGAAACTGGGTGTCACCTGAGCATAGAAGACCTCAAAGACTACCCTAGCAGAGACACACTTCCTCCAACAAGGCCACACCACCTAATAGTGCCACTGTAGTCCCTATGGGCAAGTACATTCAAACTCATGAGTCAAAGAGGGCTATACCTATTCAAACCACCACAGTGTGTGTGTGTGTGTGTGTGTGTGTACGTGTGCAATTCTACATGTATATCCAAAACTAAATTGTTAATATAATTAATTGTTAAAATATTAATAAAGACAATTCTCAAGTCCTCTTCTCTGGCTCCAATATTGATAATTCTCAGCTACACCCTCTTCAATTTGCTAACTGTTCTTGGAATTCAGTTTCTCTCCTTCACTTGCCTTAGTAACTAAATTAGTATTTTGAATATTGTAGTGGTTTGAATGCTTGACCATAGGAAATGGCATTATTAGGAGGTGTGGCCTTGTTGGAGGAAGTGTGTCACTGTGTAGGTGGGACTTTGAGGTCTCCTATGCTCAGTCTCTGCACAATGCAGATGGTAGTCTCCTTCTGGCTGCCTTTGCATCAAGATGTAGAACTCTCAGCTCCTTCTCCAGCACCATGTCTGCCTGTATGCTGCCATGATTTCCACTGTGATGATATATTGGACCGAATCTCTGAACTGTAAGCCAGCCCCAACTGAATGTTTAGCTGTTTTCATCAGGCCTCTTGACACACCAAAGAGACAAGTAACTAGTGTCCCTGTCGGAGAGATGCAGCTGGGGAGGGCTTAGCAGCAGGCGAGGTTGCTGGCTGCAGGCATGTGATAGGGATACAGGACACTGCTCCCCTTTGTTCCTGGCCATTCTGAGATGAGCAGTTTTTCTTGACCCTATGCTGCTGATAATGATAAGCTGCCTCATCACCTAACACAGCCAAGCTCACTGATCATGATCTAAACTCTCTGAAACAGGGGCTGGAGAGATGGCTCAGCAGTTAAGAGCACTGGGGGGAGGGGGGGGCATGAGGGAGCTTTTTCAAAAGACTCTGGTTCAGTTACCATGCACCCACATAGCAGTTCCCAACTGTCAGTAGCTCTGGTTCCAGTGACTCTGATACCCTCACACAGAGAGAGATATGTCCAGGCAAAACATCAATGCACATGAAATAAGTAAATAAAATTTCTGAAGCCGTGAGTCAAAAAGGAAGCCTTATTCTTTTATCATCACCATGGGTATTTTCTTTTTTCATAGTAATACAAAGCTGGTAGTGATGGTGTATCCAACTCAAGAGACTGGTCTTAACTAAGAGCACAAACGTCTTGTAGGTGGTAGCGAAATGGTAACATTAAAGATGAGACATTTCTCTCACAAAGAAGTGAGGACCAAGCAAAGATACAGACAGGGTGACAGCAGGGAAGAGAACCACGAAGTTGGAAAACTGGTGGTACACAGAGATTCTGGGATACACAACCCAGACACACTCACACATACACATCCCTCCCCCACACTATCACGTACGAAGGCAGCACGTACGAAGTTGTTAGCAGTGTTATGGAGCACAGAAGGACATAACAATGCGGGCAGAATAATGTGGAGGCGGTCACTGGTCATGCACGTGAGGCAGGTGCTCTTGGGACACAGGGAGAGCTTTGATCGTGTGGAGCCTGCTCGAAAGTCCAAGTGTTAACCTAACATTCAGAAAGGGCTGAGGATAGAAGGCAGTGTCTGATGGCTTGAATCCAGGGTGTCCCATACAGGCTTGTGTCCTAGTGCCCAGTCCTCAGTTTCTGGCACTGTTCTGAAGACTCTAGAGGCATTAGGACAGTGGCTCTCAACCTTCCTAGTGCTTCAACCCTGACCCTTTAATACAGTTCCTCATGTTGTGGTGACCTACAACCATAAAATTATTTTCATTGCTACTTCATAACTGCAATTCTTCTATTGCTATGAACCATAATGTAAATATCTGTTTCTCAATGGTCTTAAGCAATCCCTGTAAAGGGTTGTTCCACCCGACCCCCAAGGGGTCGGGACCCACAGGTTGAAAACCGCTTCGTTAAGAGGTGAGGCTGGCTGGAAGAAGCAGATCACTTCAATCAGAGTTCTGAAGGTCATAATCACTCCTGTTGCATGCTCAGCTCTGTGCTTCCAAGTGTGGATTGATCCCCACAAGCTCCTCCCACCATGCCTTCCCTGCTGGGCTGACCAGAAACTCCCTGAAACCATAATCCAAAAGAAATCCTTCAGCTGGTCCTACGAGGTAATTTGTCACAACAATGAGAAAAGCAACAAATACAGAGTAGATGAGACTTAATCACTAGACATCAGAAAGATGGTGGATGGTTGAGCAGATATCATGGACCTCTAATTAGATATCTTTTTTTTTTGACAGATGCCTTTATTTATTTATTTATTTATTTATTTATTTATTTAAACAAATGTTTAATTAGGTATTTTCTTCATTTACATTTCAAATGCTATCCCAAAAGTCCTATATACCCTCCCCTTCCTGCTCCCCAACCCACACACTCCTGCTTCCTGGCCCAGGCATTCCCCTGTACTGAGGCATATGATCTTCGCTAGACCAAGGGCTTCTCCTCCCATTGATGGCTGACTAGGCCATCTTCTGCTACATATTCAGCTAGAGACACAAGCTCTCGGGGTACTGGTTAGTTCATATTGTTGTTCCTCCTATAGGGTTGCAGACCCCTTCAGCTCCTTGGGTGCTTTCTCTAGCTCCTCCATGGGGGTCCTGTGTTCCTTCCAATAGCTGACTGTGAGCATCCACTTCTGTATTTGCCAGGAACTGGCATAGCCTCACAAGAGACAGCTATATCAGGGTCCTTTCAGCAAAATATTGCTGGCGTATGCAATGGTGTCTGCGTTTGGAGGCTGATTATGGGATCTAAATGGGTATCTTCTATCTCTCAGATGTGTCCTCCTTCCAGTCTGTCATAGCACAGCAAGAGCTGAAGTACGGGTCCTTGGAATTCTTTACAATTTGGAATGAGAAACATGGACATTCAGGGTTTCTAAGAAAACACCAATCTGGTCAAACCAAGAAGCGGTAATAGAGGACTTGCTCATAAGACAGGACTCCATAGTGTACAGCATCATGTGCCTACTTCTAGCAGGGAATTCAAGAAGTATGGCTGCTTATGGGAATGGGCCTCTGCCTGAAGATTAGAAGCCCAGACCATAGCTGGTCCTAGAGACAGAGGCTCAGGCTCCAGGTGTTTCCCTGAAGTATCCCAAAGATAAAAGGAGGTCTTGTGACAGGCACATCCTCTCTGCCTGGTGGGAGCTGGGCAGAGAGCCACAGCTGGAGGAGCCTGGGGACAGAGTAATAAAGGGAATTGACTCAAATGTCATGGTGGCCCAAGGTAGGAAGGTGGGTTACTGTGCACACATCCTGGTTTAGGGTGGAGCAGGTCCTTCCGACGGCTCCCCACAGGCTCCCGCCTGTCACAATCCATCATGGGCTGCTGCTGACCCACCTCCCACAGCAAAGGGCTGGGGAGATGAACTGCAACAGAGACTTTCGGGATCCTGAATTCTCGGCAGAGAAGTGAGCAAGAAGACAGAGGCCGAGACTATGATTCAGCAGGATGCCGATGGAGGATGGAGCCTCCCCATCCCTTCCCACAATCCCAGCACAGCCCCATCCATTCCCATCCCTTAGACTTAAGGGAGGGAAACTCTGAAGAAGCAAAAGCCTCATGCAGGCACAAATTCAAGAATTCGGGGAGATGGCTCAGTCACTAAAGGACTTGGGGCGCAAGGATGAGGGCTTGAGTTTGAATCCCCAGAACCCACACAAAGCCAGGCAGAGTAGCACACATCTGTAATCCCAGCGTGCCTGCAGCAAGATGGGAGGCAGAGTCAGGAGAATCTCTGGACGCCTCGGGTCATCAAGCTTAGCATGTGCTATAGAGAACAAAGGAAAATGCCTCAGACTGGGCGCAAGGTGAGGCCCTCAGCCTCAGGTAGTCCTCAAACCTCCACAGCTACACAGGGCCTCCCACTCACACACATGAAGGTGGCCGCGCGATGTGGACACACACACACACACACAGATAGAGAGACGGAGTTTTCAAGAGTAATTCACCAACTACTCTAATTACTCTACATGAGCATTTGGTTAGACTCTGTAGTTCACTCCTAGCATGGCGTGCTGCTGTACATGGCCCAGACCTTTCATGGTGTGCTGCTGTACATGGCCCAGACCTTTCAGGAGCTCTTCCTCGGGGCCCTCTAGAAGAGCACTTCAAAATTGCATGGAAGAAACTTCTGGCAACTGAACATAGGTAGATGGAGGAGGGTAAGCTCTTTATGTCATGCCTGTTAGGTGCTGGGCTGTAGAGAATAGAGCCTACAGCTGTCTTGCTTCTGTGCCTGCTCACTGCAAGCCAGATAGGCAGGGCAGACGCCTCAGGATGTGCACTGGCGTAAGTCACGTGAGAGCACACTACGTCACAGAGAGGTGGTTGAGTCTCTGATTCCCAGCCTACCGAGGCCCAATGCTCTGCTTGGAACTGTCAGCCCATGGCATGGGCCAGGAGTCTCATGGAAGGAAGGACAAGGATGATTTCTATGTCCACTGCAGAGAGAGGAAGGAAGTGTGTGGTGAGTGAGCATGGTGGTAGATATCTGTGATTTGTGAGTTCACGAGGCCGAGGAAGGAGACTGTGAGCTGAAGGCCAGCCTCAGACAATGACTTACCTGGGAAGAAAGAACATCTACTGAGGAACTGTCGCCATCAGGATGGCCTGTGGGCACATTGGTGGGCATTTCCCTGATTGGTTAATTGGTGTAAGAGGGTCTAGTCCACTGTGGGTGGTGCCATCCCCAGGTAGGTGGGCCTGTGTTGTATGAGAACAGTAGCTCGGCTAGCCAGAAGAGTACACTAGCGTTCTCCCATTAGTTTCTGCTTCAAGGTCTTATCATGAGTTCTGCCTTGGTTTTCCTCAATGAAGGACTATAAACTTTAGGCTAAAATAAGTCCTTTCTTCCCCAAGTTGCTTTTGGTCTTGCTTGTGGTCTGTTGCTTTTATTCACAGCAACAGAAATCAAACTAGATAAAAGAGAAAGAAGAAGTGGAGGAGAAGGAAAAAAAGAAAAAGGAAGAGGGGTGGAAAACATTGAGAGAAAGGGGGGGACAGTTGGAAATCGGTGGGTACACAAGGACCGGGACAGTGTAGGCACAGCAGACCAGCTCCACAGCAGGTCTGACTAGATTCAGAAGGCAGCTTGTTCCCATGGCCAGAGACAACAAGAATGGAATTCTCACCACATGTTGGGAAGAGAGCTTGGGGCAAGGAAGGGACCTGGGAAGGAGTCCGGGAGAGGCCTTGTTTTGGAAGGGCTGGATGCTGTGGCCGGCCCGCCCGCTTTCCCACTCCACATAACTTGGGTCAGTCCTCCGACAGAAGAACCAACCACACTGGGGATTTCCAGAGTGTAGCACTTCCAAGGTCAGGCCCGCTTCAGAGGCTACAGGGCCAGGGGCCTGGGCAGGCAGCCTGACCCATGGGAATCCAGACAGCAGGAAGGGAAGCCATTATTTGCGGTAAATTGTGCTGGCAGCTGGGGCATGTCAGGTGGAAACATGGAGGGCAAAAGGAAGAGCTGAAGCCAACTCACAGCGGAACACACACCCAGTCACACAAGTGTGTCAAAGGTAACCAGACCAGTCAGAAACAAATTCAGGGAATACAAAATCACATGTTGAAAACATACCTGTACAGACCTGTGAACTCCCCACATAGGTATGTAGGAGCAGACACAGACAAGACATTCATGCAGATACTAAGATTCATTTGTACTCGTTGTGCCTCAGCCCATTGTGTAGACCCACAGACACAAATGCACTCCAAGCCTCTCTCCTACACTAAACCCCTAGGCCTCTTCTGACCTGGTGCCTCCCTCCCCCTGCTGAGCCTGGGTTGTAAGTTTTATTCCATTTCTTGTCCTTTATCAGGATAAGCTCAGATTCTTGTGTGTAGCCTGGTCTCAGCAACTTGACTGTGGCTTGTTCTCGTGACTCCCAGTCAGGCAGCAACCCCACTCCCCTCTTCATCCAGTTATGTACCTTAAACCCCCAGTGTACTCTATGCTGGCGTCAGCCAAATCTGTTCATGAGGCCAAATAAGTTTGACTGATATCAGTTTGACTGATAACTGTGATGTTCTCCCTGCTTGGGGCAGTTGAGTGGCTCTCTGTTCTATTGACAACTATAGAGACACTCATAACCATCAAGCACAGAGGACCCAGAAAACTGCCAAAAGTTCCCACCTAAACCAGAAAAAACAAACAAACAAAACAACAACAAAATTGCATAAGCCTAAACCTGTCTCAGCTCAAATTGTCACCATGTCTTTCCTGGCTCTGGTCTGCCAAACAGAAGTGAAATGGGGCCCAGAGAGATGGCTTGGCGATTTTAAGAGCCCTGGCTGCTTTTCCAGAGGGCCTGAGTTTGACTCCCAGGACTCACCGTCAGGAAGCTCACAACTGCCTTGTAGGTCTAGCTCCAGGGAATCTGAGAGCTTCTCTTCTGGCTTCCAAGGACACCCACACACATACGCATACATCAATAAAAAACAAAAACAAATATTTAAAAGATTCTTTTAAGTAAAAAAACAATTTTTTTAAAGAAGTTAAAAACTAACTTTCCATGTTGTCTATCTCCTTGGCCATTTTCAATCCCAATGCTAAATGCAGGTGGTCCTCTCTTCCATTCCTAGTAAAATCTTAATATAAAACTCAGGTTGTCTTTAAATTTTGTATTGCATTTAAACTTTTTTATTTAATTAGCTTGTGCTGTGTGTGTGTGTGTGTGTGTCTGTGTGTGTGTGTGTACACAAGTGTGTGTGTGTGTGCTTGTGCATAGTACTCGTGACACAGTGTGAGTGTGGACGTTGAGGAACAACTTTTGGGAGTCAGTTCTTGAATTTCCCATGCAGGACCCAGGAATCACTTAGGCTATGAGGCTTGGTGTGAAGCCCCTTCACTGGCCCAGTCATCTCCCCGGCACAGAATACTCTAGATCTTTTCATAGGATCACAATTCAATTCCCAACCCCACTTTAACAACAACAGGATCACTCTACTCTGACCTTCACATTGCCCGACTCTGGTCTGTGACAGCATTAGCGCTGTTCTAAGCTACAGAATGACTCAAGAACCCACAGAGGCTACACCTTGGATCACACAATCCTCTCCCCTGGGCACAGGAATTTCACATGCACCAGAAGGGTTGTATCGTTTACACCCGCAAGGGAACATAGACTTGTACTTTGGGAGCAGCTGCACGGTCCTGGGGACATTCTGTTTTTGGAGGGCTCAACAATCTGCTGAGAATGTAAGAGGATCAAACTGCCTCTGACCCTTGTTGGATACACAGGGCGGTTGGCCCACCCCAAAGCCTCTTCTGGAACCAGCCCAGCCCCTGAGCTCACATTCCTGCTCCAGACCTTTGGGCGATCTCATTCCTGCCAAACCGGGAGCCTGTGCTGCCCTGGAAGGCACATCAGGCTGAAGTAGGTGTGGCCAGGGCTGGAAAGGAATGTGTAAACATGCCTTTATTGGACACAGGAGCAACAGTTGACTACTGCTATAGCTTGGATCTGAAAGGTTCCCCCAAAGGCCTGTGGGTTAAAGGCTTGTCCCCAGCAAGGGGCATATTAAAAGGTAATGAACACTTTACGAAGTGGGGTCCAATGGGAGGCTTTGACAATGCAGACTCTGGGAGTGAGGGCCTTGCCCTTGTGAGAGTCTACCTCCGTTGGGTCCTCATGCTTAAGGACGTAGTGGGGCCCCACCCACACCCCTCTTTCGCTTCTTGGCTATCACAAGAGGATGAATGAGCTTGTATGAGCACCCCTCCCAGCCAGTCTGTGCAGGCTTGTCACAGACAGGGACCAAAGCAAGAAGTCCCGTAAACATGAACTCCCTGACAATCACTCCACACGAACTTTCCCTCTTTTGCCTTATTTTGTATTTTATGTGCAGGGATGTTCTGTCTGCATGGATGCCTGTGTGTAGCACTTATGTGCCTGATCCCTGAGGAAGCCAAAAGAGGAAACTGGAGTAGAGACAGTTGTGAGGTGTCATGTGAGTGTCTGAAATTGACCTCAAGTCCTCTGCAAGGGCAGTGTGCACTAAGTGCTCTTACCTGCTGAGCTGGCATCCGGCCTCACCTTCCCTCCTTCTAAGATAATTGTATCAGGTGTCTTGTTACAGTAACAGAAATCTGAGTGACAGAAACGCCATTCTGTACAGGGTCTCGTCTCAAAAAAGTCCTTCAAATGATTTTTACTTTTTTATGTCCTCTTAGCCTGTGATCAGTTGGGTCTGACCAATTCTTGAGATGTACATAAAACATTTTTTCTTGTTGTACCAAAGTAACTTATTTCTGTTTTAATGATACTAATTATTTTTATAGGCAGATTCTTCTTGTCCAAAACATTAAAAACACTTCTGATTTCTAGCCAAATTACATAATTTTCAAAACTTTCCACTTGTTCCAAATTCTCACTGTAAACCTCGCTAAAAGAATTCTGCATTAACTATACAAACTATGCTGTTTCAAAATTTCCTCTAAGTTAATTAGTTCATTGACTTTAAATTCAGCCTTACACAAAGTCTCAGGACACAAATAAACCGCAGGTGGTTTCTTTTCTTGGCTATGTACATAAATAGCCATGGTCTAGTCCTGAGGTTATGTCCTCCCAGCTGAAACCTCTCAAGCCTTGTTGCCTTCACTGACCACATTCTTGTTACTGTCCTGATCTCCTGTGTACCTACTGTATGAACTGATGACATGATTGCTCTGTGGTAAGGTTGGTTCTTTATTGTAGACATGAGAGAGAGCAGTCAGAGGCATCAGAAAGTCTAGAGCAGAGAGAGAACGTAGTAGGCTGAGTGTGGGCAGCAGACTGGCCCTGGCCTTGATAGAAGCAGGAACAGAGCAGAGAAGGGTCAGAGTGAGAAAGAAGACATAGGAAGGACCAAGGGTGGACAAAGGAAAGAAATCAGGAGAGAGTGCATAGCAGAAACAGCAGGATTATAAAGGAGAATGAGTAGCTTCAGGGGAGAGAAGGTGGGGAGGGTGTGTGTGTGTGTGTGCGTGTGCGTGTGTGTGTGTGTGTGTGTGTGTGTGTGTGTGTGTGTGTGTGTTTGTGTGAAAAGAACTGAGATGAGCCAGGAGGCCAGCATGGACTTTGAAGTGTGGAACAGGTACTTGTGGTACTGAGGGGGCCTGGAGACCAGCAGGCACTGAGATGCTAGTAGCACCACAGACAGCCATTTGTCCCTTCTGCCAATGATAAGGGTAGAAGGGAACTGGCATCACAAGTGCCTGAGGAATGCTAGCTTTTTTCTGACAGCCAGAATTTGGGGAGATGCGGTTTCTAGTTTTCCACTCCTGACACCCACCACTTCACCCATGAAGTCTTGCCTACCACATTCCAGGGCTTCTCTAGACTGCTTTTCCAAATTCCTGCCACAAACCTTCTGAACCTGACAAAAGGCTTCTGATCCACATGGCCAGGTTTAGCTGTGGCAATGACCCCAGCTTCTCTGGTCATGATTTTCTGTATTGGTTGCTTTTCTACTTGCTGTTACAAAGATCTGACAGAATCCATCTAAGAGAATAAACCTTTATTTGGGTTTATGGTTTCAGAGACTTCAGTCTGTAGTCCTTTGCTGTGCTGGCTCTGGGCCTGTGGTGATGAACATCATGATGGTGGGACAAGAGGGTGAAGAAGGGATTGAAGACCAGGTATAGCCTTCAAATGACCTACTTCCTTCAGCTAGGTCCTACCTACAAATTTTCTCTCAAAATAGGGCCAATAGCTGAGTATGCACAACATGTCATGTACAAATCATAACATATTTTATATTAAAAAAGTTGGAGCATGTGTGTATGTGTGTGTATATGTGTATGAATGTGTGTTTATGTGTAACTCTCTATGTGCGTATGTGTATGTATATACATGTGTGTATGTGTATATGCATATGTATGTGTGCATATATGTGTTTCTGTATGTATTTGTGTGTATATGTGCATGTATGTGTGTGTGTATATATGTATGTATGTGTGTCTGTGTGTGTGTGTGTGCGTATGCGTGTGTGTGTGTGTGTGTGTGTACCTGGACTTGTAGATACAATGGCAAGTGTGAGTGCTGGTCAGGAAGTCCTATGTGGTTACTGTCTTTGTCTCCAATGCTGTAGTCCATGAGACAGAGAATTGGGGAAATGGTGACTGTGAAGTGAGAGTCAGTAACAACAAGCTTAAACCTCAGACATAAGCTAGGTTACAATGGTTGGCTGGAACCCATGTGGGTTCTGGTCTTCTGATCTTGGCAGTGTGAGTATATGACTGATATCAGGGCTCTTTGTTATAGAGTTAAACACATGCACTTTGCTTAGAAACAAGAGAAATTGGTGGGGATCCAGGGCAAAGTGTAACATGTACTTGTGATACTGACGAAGCCTCTCACAGACCTACTTACTATCTTCCTTCCAACAAACTAACCCAGCTCATATGAGACATTTCTACAGCAAAAACATGTTCCAGGACTCCCAGTGGATGACTGAAATCATGAATAGTACCAAACCCTATACATGTTCCTACACATGTTGTTCTTTTTCCCATTTTTATATATCAATGAAAAAAATCAAACACCAAGGTGATTCAATTATAATAATTAAATTAAATATAAATGTCTTAAAAATCCCCAAAAGAGATTATTGAGATTGGATTTTAAGAAACAGTAAGACCCAATGACATCCTGCCTCAACAAACATAATCTGAATATATAGTCATGAGTAGGTTAAAATCAAAAAGTTGGGGAAATATATACTATGATTAGATTAGCCAAGAGAAAGCTACAGTGGACATGTAATATTAACTAAAGTGTATTACAGAACAAAATTCACCAGTATAAAAATAATTTCAGAATGATAACAGGTTCAATTCATCAAAAGGACATAAAATTTTTTAAATGTTTAATTATCTAATAGCACAGCTCCAAAATATACAAAAACAGGATCTGGTAAGATAAATATATTTATGATTAAAACCGATTAAAAGGCCAGGCGTGGTGGTGCACGCCTTTAATCCCAGCACTCGGGAGGCAGAGGCAGGCAGATTTCTGAGTTCGAGGCCAGCCTGGTCTACAAAGTGAGTGCCAGGACAGCCAGGGCTACACAGAGAAACCCTGTCTCGAAAAACCAAAAAAAAAAAAAAAAAAAAAACGGATTAAAAGAAAAAAACCAAATGATTAAGAGAAGAAAATGTTCTGGAGATAAGAGGACTGTAGATTTAAACACAAGGGCCAAGCAGTTGACATAATTGCTATTTATAGATGACTTTGCAATGATGGTGAGATCCACATGGTTTCCATAGGCACGCCAAACATGTAGCATGCTAGACCACATGCTGGCCCACAAAACAACTCAGGGAAGTTTAGGAATCAGACAGTGCACTTAAAGCATAACAGAACTGTCAGGATGCTACAGTAGGCTACATCTGGCTAGTCCTCCAATACACAGAAAGTAAATGTGGGAGCTACAGGCCCTGAGCTATGAAACCAAAGGTGTGACCCAAAAGAAAACAGTGATGTTTGACTTCCTTATAAATAACAATGTCTACTCTCTAAGAGACATTTTTTGAGAGAATAAAATAACCAAATACTGGGGAAATATTTGCAAACCATGTGTCAAATAAATGACTTAAATCTATAATGTATAAACCCTATGGACTAGGATGACACCCCAGGGACAAGAGTATTGGCTGTGAATCAAGAGGTGAGTTCAATTCCTCAGCTGATAAAAAGCTGCGCCATACCACACTGCTCTCAATCCCAGCCCTGGAGGCCAGCGACAGGTGGGTCTCAGGAGCTGGATGGCCAGCCTGCCTGCCCAAAGCAGTGAGCTCCAGGTTCACTGAAAGACCTTGTCTCAGGAAAGCAAGGTGCTGAGCCAGCAAGATGGCACAGCTGGTAGACGCACTTGTCACCAAGTCCAACACACACACACACACACACACACACACACACACACACACAGAGAGAGAGAGAGAGAGAGAGAGAGAGAGAGAGAAATAGATAGCTAGATAAATAGATAAATAAATGTTAAATGAACAAAGACCTTAACATTATTAGTCATTGAGGAATTACAGTTCAAATCACAATGAGGTATCATTTCACACCTATTTAAATGGCTCAAAATTTAAGAGTGGCAATGGAGAGATGCTCAGAGGTTAGGAGCACTGGCTGCTGCTCTTCCAAAGGCCCAGGGTGAGTTTCCAGCACCACAAGGAGGCTTAGAGCCATCTATAACTTAACTTACAGGAGATCCAATACTCTATTCTAGTTCTTGTAGGCGCCAGGCACACACATGGCACACCAACATACATGCAGGCAAAACACTCATACACAGAAAATAAAATAATAATAATAATAAAACGGGTTTTATAAAAAGAAGAGAAAAAAGGAAAGAGGGGAGGAAAGAAAGAAAGAGAAAGAAAGAAAGAAAGGAAGAAAGAACGAAAGGAAGGAAGGAAGGAAGGAAGGAAGGAAGGAAGGAAGGAAGAAAGAAAGAAAGAAAGAAAGAAAGAAAGAAAGAAAGAAAGAAAGAAAGAAAGAAAAGATAATGTCAACTTCCAGGGAGAACAGAGCTGCTGAAATTCTTGTGTTTCTACGGAGGATTTAAAATGGCACAGTCACATTGGAAAACAGTCTTGACATTTATGGCAAAGTTAATAAAACGTTTATTATATGCCCCATCAATCCCAATTTACTTAAGAGAAATGGATGCACAGTTTGTGTAAACATTTTACATGAGTTCTTGTAAAAGCTTTAATTTATTATAACTAACCCCCCGAGACATTTTAAATACCCCTGTAAATGTTTGAGTGGCACAGTCCCAAACAAGCATAATTCAGAAAAACTAAAACAAAAATCAGAACTATTTTTTAAGAGGAAAAGAAAATGGGCAGGCAGCCTAGAAACTTTTTCAAGCTTGATCTGCAAGACTATGACCCAAACATGTGTGCAGTTCTGTTGTTCTGGGTCCCAAGTCAACAGTTGAGACTAGCCTGGCTATGTAGAGAGATGCTGTCGCAAAAACCAAAACAAACAAATAAGAAATGAATGGTCTTCTCTAAGAGACCAGAGTGGCACGTGAAGTATAAACTATGCCCTTGACTTCAGTGGTCCAAGAACAGAATTACTGATGTTGTTTTTCTAAGAGTCTTTGCAGATGGAAGGTCAAACAGAGATGGATAGATGCTGGTATGCCTGACTGAAGAAAGTTCTGTGCAAAAACCTTAAGTGGTGCTTGCCTGTACCAGGATCCAGCTTCAGTCCAAAGCTAAAGAAGGAAGAAGAGGAAGAGGAGGAGGGGAAGTTATTGCATGTCCATGTCTTCCCAAAATTCCTGTTGGAAATTCAGTGTGCTGGATTAACAGATAGAGTTTATGTAGATTCTGAGACCGGATAGAAAAACAGGGAAAGATTAAGGGCACCTGAGAAAGGAGAGACAGACAGACAGAGAGACAGAGACAGACAGAAAACACATAGAGATAACCTGACCCTCTGGAGTGGTTTATGTCACTTGCTGACAGAGTCAAGAATTTTGACAGTTGACTGCAGTTGGCCTGTACAAAAACAAAACAAAACAAAACAAAACAAACAAACAAAACCCTACACTATACTTCACTTCTAAAAATATTACAAATGTGACTCTTAGAACAGCTAGTGGCTAATGTCTAAGACCAAAACAACAAAAACCATACAAAGGGTCACAGCCATCTGTTTTCCTCTGAGAGATTCTCCAGCTTCCCCCAGGAAGCTCGCTGTGCACGGATAAACGCAGTCTGGGCTGCAGCTAGGGCTCCTGTTTTCTGCCTCCTGTCCCTTTAAGCTGCCTCAGAGACCTAACACTTTCTGTCAGAAATTGAGTATGCAAACACTTCTTAAAGTCTTCGACGTAGATCTTAGTTGTTGATATAGCCTCAAATGCATCTCACTGCTACTAAAATGCCTGCTTCAGTAAAGAAATATGTGTACCTACTAAGGACTTTCAATTCCGTCTTCAATATAGATTGTTGGCTTCAAGTGCCACTTCAAGGGCACCAAAACCACGCGTATAACTGAAGCTAAGGCACTTACGTACTCTCTTCTCCAGTGGCCGCCCTGGGTCTCTTTCAGTGCATCTTATCCTTTTGATTGAGTAAGACTTATCTGAAATACTTTTCTTTAATTCAAGCCAATATCCTGGGTGCTTGTAAGTCCCGAGGGGGAATTCCTCAGGCGGGAGAGCTGGCAACTTCAACTTGCATCCCTGCATCCTTAGCATAAGGTGACAGTTTCTTCCTCAAGGGTATGATTAGTGTCCATATACCCAAGGCTCAGGAACACAAGTATATCCTTTCGTGATGTGAGAATACGGCAGGAAGTCACTGTCTATAAATAAGCAAATGCACCTCAACAGGAACCAAAGAATTGTCTTTTGATCTTTCTCTCTTTTTAAGATTTTTTTATTGATTCTTTGTGAATGTTGCATCATGCATCTGATTCCCACTCGTCTCTCCATCCCTCCATTTCTACCCTTACAACCTCCCTCCCCAAAGAAAACAAAAAAATAATAAGAAATAAATAATGAAACAAACAATAAAACATCTCACCCCCTGCCCTTGCAACTTCCCCCACAAGGAAACAAAACAAACAAACAAAAAACAGAACACACACACACACAAAATTCTCACCACAGAAGCCGCCCCTTCACACACTCCAGCAGGTCATAGATGGGGTAGATGTTGGGATGGGCCAACTCAAAGCCCTGGATCTGGGCCTGGATAAATGGCTGAGTTGGTCAGTCAGCCGGGTGTTTCACACCCACACCCCAGGGCCAGCTCTCCAGCACTGACCCAGCTAACTCACCCAAGTGCCATAGGTAGGGTCAGGGCCAGCTCTACTGTGCTGCCCAGGGGAGATGTGTGCCCCCTCTCCTGAGTGCTGCATCTGGTGAGAGGTGGGACCAGCTCTCCTACTCTCGTGACCTTGGCAGAGGGATTCTAATCTGTACTCCTACCACCACAAGGCAGATGAGGGAAGGGCTAGATCTTTGGTTTTCATGCACTCAGGGCTGGCTCACACCTTTGCTACCAAGGCCAGCTCTACTGTGCTGCCTAGGCAAGGGGCAGGGCCAGCTCAACACAGTACCTGGAAATCAACATGAGCTTAGGTGGCAGCTTGGACCAGGGATACCTGCACAGTCCTTAGTGGTAACACAGCCTCAGATATCAATACAGACCCTAGGTGCAATAGGACCATGGACTTAAACACAGCAGCTAAGATGGTGTTGAATTTGCTTTGTGTCGTCTGTTTTATGAGGAAGGGGACAGTTTAAGAAACATTTGTTTTATAGCCAGGGGTGTATGATTGCTAAAGTTGTGTTTTAACTTACTATGCTTATCTGTAAAGCAGAAATGTCTCTAGCCTGCAAGCCCCATTTGCCCAAAGACATAACTTCCTGGAATGCTAGGAGCTGTTTGTTGCAGGATTTTTTGATCACACTGAGAACCCCAAGATTGTGTGATTTACTGAAAAGCCCTGTTTCTAGTTGTGATGTGGTTCAGTCCTTAGCACAGACCTTAATCCCTCTGGCTGGAATATAGACATGTCCTTAGCACACACCTTTCATCCCCAAAAAGCAAAGGTAAAGTTAGTTTGTAGAAGGAAGCACCCAGGTTTGAAAGTGATGTCTAATTGAGTGGCAGACAAAGTGACGAATCAAGAGAAAGATTTGAGAGAACAGAATACGCCCAACTCTCAGAAGCACAGAGGAAAGAGAGGTAACATAGGAGGGAGCAGTGCAGAGGGAGCAGCACAGAGGGAGAGGAGAAGGAGGAGTTTTACAGAGAGGGTACAGAGAGAGAACAAGCGAGACACAGGTGAAGACAGAATGCGCCAGAGAATGAGAAGGAGCCAGAAGATTAGAACTTATTGCCAGAGTTAGTATAAGGCCAAGCCGAGCAATTCAGGAGAGGCTGAGAGAGAGAAGGCAGGTTGAACCAGTCAGCTTGGAGAGGCGTTTGAGCCAGAACAGCTGAGTTGAACCAGCCCACCTAGAGTTTAGTAAGAAGTAGAAAGGGTGTGCTTTCAGTAACAAGTCTCAGGGGCTGAAAATCTTTTAGGCCTAGATTAAATTGTACAGAGGCTAGACGCTTCCAGGACTAGGCCTGGGTTAACAGACAGAGGCAGTAAAGCCCTGGAGATGTCAATTAGAGCAAGGATAGGCTAGGTAAACAGATTAGGTAATCTATGCAGAACCAATCAGGGGTCCGACTCTAAGTAATGGAGACAGGGAGACAGAACACCAAATGGGGTGGAGATGCCAGAGGTTCATCCTACTCCAGGTCCCTGTGGACCCAGGTGCAAAAGCAGCTCCCTTTTTGAGGCAAGGTCTCACTGTATTGCTAGGCTGTCCTTGAGCTCTCAGGCTAAACCATCCTCCTGCCTCAGCCTTCCTGGCCTTTTAAATGAATCAGAACATACTGAGTCCAGGATGTCAGTGAACTGCTACCTTTTTGGTTGATTTGTTAAAAGAAATTAGAAATGAATAGCTCCCACTAAGTAACTTTGATTAGATACTTCCAGATATACTAAAAAGATATTCACTGTTTTAGATGTTCTGCATATTTCAAAGACTGCTCCCAGTTTCCCAGGGCAGGAACTATTTAGTGGCATCCACCTGAACGGTGTTAACACTGTCACCACCCGGAATACAGCCCTTCTCTGACAAGCTGAACTTGTATCAAAATTCCCTTAGGATCCTCATTTGTAGCCTGGAAACTCCTCTGTGTCTTCTTCCATAATTTGTCGTCAAAAATAAAAAGTATTTTTAGATGTCTCAGTGATAAAGCACAAGACATGCATATCTCCTGAGATGCATGCTGAGATGAGATTGACCAGTGTGTGTGTGTGTGTGTGTGTGTGTGTGTGTGTGTGTGTAGGGGCTGGAGGGGTAGAAGTTGGAGAGGTGGGGGGTGCAGGGGAGGCAGGGGGCCAGGGCGGAAGTGGCTGGCTGTTCCCTGCTGATCTACAACCTATTACAGTTCTAAGCAGAGGAGATCTGTGGTCTGGGACTTGTGAAAGGGAATTTCTAGTCTGAATCAGAAGAAGAACCACCCACCTCTGGACAGCTTTGAGGTTCTGTATTGGGTAGCTAGATCAACCAGCAGGCCAGAGGGTCATCCTTCTCCACATTTTTTAAAAACAGATTTATTGTTTTATTTATGTGAATAGACTGTAGCTATCTTCAGACACACTAGAAGAGGGCATCAAATCCCATTACAGATGGTTATGAGCCACCATGTGGTTGCTGGGAATTGAACTCAGGACTCTAAAGGAGTAGTCAGTGCTCTTAACGCTGAGCTTCAGTCCCCTTCTCCATGTTTAAGATGTACAAGGAATAATGGAGAAGCCCTGTTCATTAAATGGATTTCACTGATTTTAAATCAGATTTACCTAATTGTGTAACCTGCAATTAAGTCAGATTAAAAAAAAATATGTGTGTGTTTCCTTGTTTGTCTGTATGTGCACTGTGTACATACAGGTACCCACAGAGGCCAGAAGAGGGCACTGCATTGGGTCCCCCGGAACTGGAGTTACAGATGGTTGTAAGCTGTCATGTGGGTCCTGGGAACTGAACCTGGGTTGTCTCCAAGAGCAGCAAGTGCTCTTAACCTCTCCAGGCCTAAGTCAGACATGTTAAATCCAGATTTTTTTTTCACTTGAGAGACGGCTTTGCTGGGCTGAAAATATTTTGCTCTTTGGGGTCAGAGAATAAAAAGAATTGTCAGTATTTGTAACTGGTACTTGGAACACTTCCTAACCTGATCCTTCCTAATGGATGCTGTGCATCTTTTCATGTGCTTAACTGGCATCCATGCCTGCTCTTTGATCAAGTGCTATGTTTGCAGACAGAGCACTCATGCACATATAATTTAAACAATCTTACTCATTAAAATTGAATTATTTATATTCTTTTTATTGAACTTTAACTTTTTACACCATCACACTGGAAAAACAAGGTTCAGATCTAAATTCACTTCTCATGATGGTGATAGAGGACTTTAAGAAGAACATAAATAACTCCCTTAAAGAAATACAGGAGAACACAGGCAAACAGGTAGAAGCCCTTAAAGAGGAAACACAAAAATCCCCTAAAGAATTACAGGAAAACACAATCAAACCAGTAAAGGAAATGAACAAAACCATCCAGGATCTAAAAATGGAAATAGAAACAATAAAGAAATCACAAAGGGAGACAACCTTGGAGTTAGAAAATGTAGGAAAGAAATTAGGAGCCATAGATGCAAGCATCACCAACCGAATACAAGAAAGAAGAGAGAATCTCAGGTGCAGGAGATACTATAGAAAACATTGACACAACAGTCAAAGAAAATGCAAAAAGCAAAAAGTTCCCAACCCAAAACATCCAGGACATCCAGAACACAATGAGAAGACCAAACCTAAGGACAACAGGTAAAGACGAGAGAGAAGATTCCCAATTTATAGGGCCAGTAAATATCTTCAACAAAATTATACAAGAAAATTTCCCTAACCTAAAGAAAGAGATGCCCAAGAACATACAAGAAGCCTACAGAACTCCAAATAGAATGGACCAGAAAAGAAATTCCTCCCATCATATAATAATCAAAACACCAAATGCACTAAACAAAGAAAGAATATTAAAAGCAGTAAGGGGAAAAGGTCAAGTAACATATAAAGGCAGACCTATCAGAATTACATTAAACTTCCCACCAGAGACTATGAAAGCCAGAAGATTCTGGGCAGATGTCATACAGACCCTAAGAAAACACAAATGCCAGCCTAGACTACTATACCCAGCAAAACTCTCAATTACCATAGAGATATTCCATGACAAAATCAAATTTATACAATATATTTCCATAAATCCAGCCCTACACAGGATAATAGATGGAAAACACCAACAGAAGGAGAGAAACTACACCCTAGAAAAAGCAAGAAAATAATCTTTCAACGAACCCAAAAGAAGATAGCCACATAAACATAATTCCATCTCTAACAATAAAATAACAGGAAGTGACAACCACTTTTCCTTAATATCTCTTAACATCAATGGACTCAATTCCCCCCAAAAGACATAGACTAATAGACTGGATACATAAACAGGACCCAACATTTTGCTGCATACAGGAGACCCACCTCAGTGACAAAGACAGACACTACCTCAGAGTAAAAGGTTGGAAAACAATTTTCCAAGCAAATGGTCCCAAGAAACACATTAATATCAAATAAAAATCAACTCTCAACCAGAGTTATCAAGAAAAGATAAGGAAGGACACTTCATATTGGTCAAAGGGAAAATCTACTAAGATGAACTCTCAATTCTGAACATCTATGCTCCAAATGCAAGGACACCCACATTCATAAAACAAAAACAAAAACAAAAACAAAAAACTTTACTAAAGCTCAAAGCACACATTGCGCCCCACACAGTAATAGTGGGACACTTCAACACCCCACCCTCAGCAATGGACAGATCATGGAAACAGAAACTAAACAGAAACACAGTGAAACTAACAGAAGTTATGAACCAAATGGATCTAACAGATATTTATAGAACATTTCATCCTAAAGCAAAAGAACATACCTTCTTCTCAGCACCTCATGGTACCTTCTCCAAAACTGACCATATAATTAGCCACAAAACAGGCCTCAACAGATACAAGAAGATTGAAATAATCCCATGCACCCTATCAGATAACCACAGACTAAGGCTGGTCTTAAATTCCAACAAAAACAATGGAAATCCCACACACATATGGAAGCTGAACAACACTCTACTCAATGATAACTTGGTCAAGGAAGAAATAAAGAAAGAAATTAAAGGCTTTTTAGAATTTAATTTAAATGAAGACACATCATACCAAAACTTATGGGGCACAATGAAAGCAGTGGTAGGAGGAAATCTCATAGCTCTAAGTGCCTCCAAAAAGAAACTGAAGAGAGCTTACACTAGCAGCTTGACAGCACACCTGAAAGCTCTAGAACAAAAAGAAGCAAATACACCCAAGAGGAGTAGACAGCAGGAAATAATCAAACCAAATAGAAAAAAAAAGAACTATAGAAAGAATCAACAAAACCAGGAGCTGGTTCCTTGAGAAAATCAACAAGATAGATAAACTGCTAGCCAGACTAAGTAGAGGGCAGAGAGACAGTATCCAAATTAACAAAATCAGAAATGAAAAGGAAGACATAACAGCAAAGTGTATCTTAAAATAACTATTCTTTTGTTGAATATCAACAGTTGAAAATGTTAAAATCATGTTCTATTGATAATTTTTCTCACTGTGCTCGAAATTAGCATTTTCTTAATGTTTAACTTCAAAGAGTTTTTGGTACTTTGAAATTTTTAAAGTATACTTACTGATAAAAAGGAAGGAAGGAAGAGAGAGAGAGAGAGAGAGAGAGAGAGAGAGAGAGAGAGAGAGGAAGAAAGAAAGAAAGAAAGAAAGAAAGAAAGAAAGAAAGAAAGGAAGGAAGGAAGGAAGGAAGGAAGGAAGGAAGGAAGGAAGGAAGGAAGGAAGGAAGGAAGGTGACAGGGAAGGAATCTATAGAGTCCTGGCTATAGTAGTTAGGAAAAGCAGAGAAAAGAGACAGAAAAGTCCTTGAAAAGGACCAGTGCACAGTGCACATATTGCAAGGAGAGAGGCCACTGGGCCCAAGAGTGCCCTAACAAATGGAAGCTGGAGGTGGGAAATTCCAGGTCTTGGGAAAACAGCAAAGGTATTAGCCCTGGGGGAAGACAGTGTCTAGGGAGGATGGGGTTCAGATCCCCTCCCCAGGGTAACTCAGAGTGGAGGGGAAACCCACTCAATTCTTGATGGACACAGGGGCCCAACACTCAGTCCTCCTCCAAGCTGATGGGCCAGTCTCCAGCAAAAAGTCCCGAGTCCAAGAAGCTACTGGTACCAAGATGTATATCACCAAAGAACAGTGGACATTAGGATGGGCCAGGTATCCCATTCATTTACTGTCCCTACCCTCTGTTGGGGCAAGACTTACTCTCCAAGGTGGGGGCCCAGATACATTTCCTGACCAATGGGCCACAACTAACTGGCCCAAAAGGAGAGCCCATGGGTGGAGGAAAGACCTCTCTGACCCCTGCGGGGTGCCAAGGCTACCTGCTTTACAGATGGGAGCAGTTTTCTCCATGCTGGTCAGAGATGAGCGGGTGCTGCCATGGTGGACGGCACAAACGTCATCTGGGTGGAACCTCTACCCCTGGCATGTCAGCACAGAAATCAGAGCTAATTGCCTTTATTAAAGCCTTGGAACTTGGGGCCGGCAAGAAGATTAACATCAACATGGATAGCAGGTATGGCTTTGCCACAGCCCACATCCATGGGGCTATATACCAAGAGAGAGGCCCGAGGCAATTACCAGGCTTGAGAAGTGGCTATGCAGGAGCCTATCCAGATTATGGGCCTACAAGAGACACCCACTGGGAAATGGGACTGGACTAAGGGATGGCCTCACTTTGAATATACTGAAAAAGAAAGGACTCAGATTGCTGCTCACCCTACCAACTACTACCTAGAGAAGGAAGGGCAATGGTGCACACAAGAAGGAAAATTATACCCCCTAGAAAGCAAGCAAAAGACTTACTAGGCCAAATGCACAGATGGACTCAGTTAGGAGGTAAGGAGCTCATCCAAGCAGTCAAGGGATCTGAAGTCTATGTAACGGACCTCAGGTTTTAGGTCAGAGAGAACAGTGTACGATGTGCCAGCAAGTGAATGCTTATGCGGCCAAAGGTAAACAGGGCAGAAGACCTAGGGGAGAGAGGCCTGGAGAATACTGGGAGGTCAATTTTACAGAAGTTAAGCCAGGAAAATATGGTTACAAGTACCTTCTAGTGTTTGTAGATACTTTCTCTGGATGGGTTGAGGCTTTCCCCACCAAGCAGGAATCAGCTACCATGGTAACCAAGAAGATATGAGAGGAAATTTTCTAGAGGTTCAGAATGTCCAAGGTAACTGGATCAGACAACGGTCCTGTTTTTGTCTCTAAGGTAAGTCAGGGATCGGCAGAGACATTGGGGACTAACTGGAAGCCCCATTGTGCGTACCATCCCCAAAACTCAGGGCAGGTAGAGAGAATAAATAGAACCTTAAGAGAGACTTTGACTAAATTGACCTTGAAGACTGGCGCTGCCTGAGTGGTGCTCCTTTTCCTGGCCCTGTTCCGAGCCCGGAACACCCCCTACCATTTTAATCTGACCCCTTTTGAGATCCTGTATGGGACTCCCACTCCCTTGACCCCCACTCTTGATTCCCCCAGAGTGACTTTGCAGACTGACAAGAATCTTATGGCTTGATTGCAAGCTTTCCAGAGCACCCACCAGAAATTGTGGCCTAAACTTAGTGCCCTGTATAACACAGGTACTCCA
This sequence comes from Mus caroli, assembly GCF_978045245.1. NCBI lineage: Eukaryota > Metazoa > Chordata > Mammalia > Rodentia > Muridae > Mus > Mus caroli. The sequence continues at coordinate 111,195,567 of NW_028227261.1, forward strand.
AGTTGGAGATTGGGTATATGTTAAGGGACATCATGCTGAAAACTTGGAAGCAAAGTGGAGAGGGCTGTTCCTGGTGTTGTTGACCACCCCGACCTCCATTAAAGCGGATGGAGTAACTGCCTGGGTTCACATCAGACCAGCATCTGTGCCTGATGCCAACTGGATAGCACCCAAACACCCAAGCAACCCCCTTCTGCAATGCCAAAGAAACCATGAGATGGCTATGGTGTATCTTCCAGTGCTGAGCCTCAGCAGCCCCCATAACCCTACCAGGGTGACTTGGCAGGTGCTCTCAGCCACTGGGGATGTGACTTGGTCCACAACAGAGGAACACCCACATTGTATCTGGTGGCTGGACCTTGTCTTTGATCTCTGTGATTTAGCAGTGGGCCTTGACCCCTGGGGTGTCCACTGGGAGGGATTGCCCAAATGTGGGGGATGTGGGATATGTAAATCTAAACTGTGTCATCAGAAGTGGCCTTGGAGGGTGGGGCTTAGGGTGAGGATACCCAAATTTGAGAAGTTTCTTGTAAGAAACCCCCATATATGTGTGACCTCGAGATGGAAGAAGCTAGCAGCAGGCCCATTAGTGCTAAGGGGCCAACCACTTTTTCTGTGCTACCTAGAGGTGTGAAGCATCGGGCCAAGGTGAAAGAAGGACTAGCCAAGTGGAAGAGAGAAAGAAAGAAAACCCAAGGTTGGTTTGAATCCTGGTTTAACAATTCTCCTTGGGTCACCACCCTGATCTCCTCCCTATTAGGCTTCTTAATCATCTTGTTTTTACTTCTGACTTTTGGCCTCTACATTTGCAACTGCTTGGCCACTTTTGTTAAGGAATGCATAGGTACAGTACAGCTACTGATCTTATAGCAGAGATACAAAGAACTAGATACAGAAGACTAGGAGTATGAGAAATCAGAATACCAGCAATAGCTTTGGTATTGAAACATGCACAAGAAAAAGGGGGCGGGTAAAGAGATCAGCTCAGGACTTTTGGAAAATTCCACCAGGCACCCCTCCCCCTGGAAGAAAGAGGTCATGAAGCATGTAGGCACCCCTCCCCTCCAGAAGGGAGGGGGGACCAACCATTGGTCACCCGCAGAGACCAATCAATTTAAAAGTCACACTGTTCTGCCAATCATATTGTGCCTAGTTGCTGGTGCTCCATTCTGCCCCTGGAAACTGTATAAAAACTTGCTGAATGGAATGCCTGAGGTCGTTGCCTCTCCTTCAGATGCAGGATGACCCCATTGCACCGGAACAATAAATGTCTCTTGCTTTTGCATCGATCCCCAGCTCCATGTGGCTCACTCAGGGGGTCCTCGGGAGCTAAAGTTCACCAGAGTCTTACACTAACTTTAAATTTTTAAATAAGTGAAGTATATTCTGGAAATAAATACTTTGTTTGATTTACAATCATTTCCTGCCAACTATAGCTTTTCTTTACATTGATTCTTTTTCTTATCATTTTAAATTATGTGTAGGGGTGTGTGTCTACATGTGGATGTGTGCTTATGTGTGGGGGCACTGGAATGTGGCCACCAGCTGTGTTATTGACAATCATAGGCACCTGGCATGGGTTCTAGGAATTAAACTCAGGTCTCTGAAGAGCAGCAGGAACTCTTAACCCCTGCACCATTTCTTTACTTTATTTACCCTCTTCTTGCTTTCTTTCATTTTTCAAAAATGGTATCTTTGGCAGAATTTTTTTTTATTTTGATGAAATCCAATATTTTCCCTGGGCCATTTATATTTTCAGTATCACAACTAAGAGTTCTATCCTGATTCATGGTCACAAGGATTTTCTTCTAAAAGCTTTATAGTTTTACGTGTCACATTTCAATTACAACCCGCTTGAGTTTTTTTTGTTTGGGAAGGTGGTGTTTCTCTGTCTGGGTTAGGAGTCTAACCCAGGCCTCCAGCAGGCCAGACAAGCACTGTGGCACTGGGACCCACTATAAATCAGTTTTATATGTGGTGTGAGGTTTAGGTTGTAGGTGACCTTTTGTATAAGGATGTCACAATCAACACCACTTGATGAAAAAAAGATCTTTGTCAAGTTTCTCTTATACAGAAATTCAAATATTGGCTACTGTACTGTGTAGATCTTCTCCTATATGTCTCGCCAATGGGTCTTTCTCTTTTACTACATTATGTAGATCACTATATTTTATAGGAAGTCTCACCATTGGATGATATGATCCCTCCAGCATTCTTCCTTTTAAAACTTACATTCTTTTAGGAAAACCAGCTTACTATTATATGGTTTGGTGTATCTCCCTCTTATGTTGCTGTCTTATATATTACACCCACATACACTGAAAACCTCATCATGGCCTGGGGATGGAACCTGGTGCCGGTCACTTTTCCAGCATGTGTGAGGACCTGAGTTCAATTCCCAGCACTGTGAAATAAAATATTAGGTACTCGTGATAAGCTACCTTTGTCATCAAGTTGATTGGATTTAGAATCACATCTGGAATGTGTCTACAATGGTACCTTCCAGAAAGGTTTGACCAAAGAGGGAAAAACACATCCTGATTGTGAACAGCACCATTGCCAGACGAATCCAAGAGGACAGGGTGCCAGCATCCCCGTCTCTGCTTCCTGAGTGCAGGCATCCAGGTGACTAGACACCTCATGTCCCTTCTATGCCATGGCGGACTGCACGCTCACACTGTGAGACAAGACATGCCTGTCGCATGTTGCTTGTATTGGGTATTTGACCACACAGTGAGGAACAGCTGTTACAAGAGTTCCAGTCTCGGCTCTCAGTGGCCAAGCGTTTGGTTGCAGAGGAAAGGTACCTGTTCTTTCTTTCCTGGTGTTCTAAGCTCCCTTCGGCTACTGTTTCTCTCTTAAGCGGTAACCACAGATGAGGTCTTCCAGTAACAGATTCTTCATTTTCCTTTTACCTTCAGTCTGAAGAATATTTCAGTAGTTAAAGAATTCCGTCTGGGTAATTATTTCCTTTCAGCATTTGAAAAGTATTGTTCCACTTTCTTCCGGTTGTCATGGTTTCTCATGAGAATCTATAATCACTGAAATTTTATTCTGCTTCGTGAATATGTTGCTTTTTGTTCTGGTTACTTTCAGAACTTCTTCTGTGTCTCTGTCTTTCATCACTTTGATTATTAGGTGTCTGGGCATAAAGTCCTTTGTATTTATTCCTGTTCTGGGTATTTTAAGCTTCCTAAATTGAGAAGGTTTTAGAAAAAAAAATTTTTGAGGCAAGGTCTCTCTATGTAGCCCTGTCTATCCCAGAACTCACTAAGCAAGCCAGGCTGGCCTCAAACTCAGAGATCCACTTGCCTCTGCTTTCCCAGTGCTATGATTAAAGGTGTGCCACCATACCCAGCTAAACCTAGTTCATTTCATGGATTTTCTATTTTCCTTCTGTTTCATTCACTCTAACTTTCTATGAGAATCTTCAGCATTTGGCTATCCTTGGCATTGTTGTTACACATATTTTTCTATCAGAGATGTTTCTGGTTTTTCAAATTCTGAATAACTGCCTTGATCCTAGACATTTTGAATGTTATTCTATGGATCTTCAAGTCTTACTTAAATCCTACTGATGATGTTGGTGTTTTAGCTTTAGCAGACAATAGATCCAGCTGGATCAGGCTCTAAGTTCTAAGTGGCCTTCTGCGAGCTGAGCTTCCATGTCAGCTCAATTTTCAAAGCCTTGCTATGCTATTCAGCTCCTTCCCACGTGTTCACCGCCAAGTGTCCAGTGTGGGCTTTGAACAGCGCTGTTTCCAGAGAAGAGCTCTCAGAGACTGTGCACACCGACAAGGGTTGGCGCAACACTGTGCATTCCTAAGGTAGAGCCGCTACATAAACACTTTCAAGATTGCCTTCTTGATCTGCTAACATCCCAATATTTACCTTTGCGACTCCTCTTTTCTTATCCTGCGCAGTAAGGGAAAGCCAGTGATTCGTTTACCCCACTCTACCACTTCCCACAATGCATTAGGACCAAGCAGCAGGAGGCACCACAGGGGCTCACCCAATCCTTGACCTCAGCCTCGAAATAGAAACTTCTTAATGACTGCCATTGCCAAAGTGATGAAAGATTTTTGAACCAGAATTATTACAGGACTTCTACTGAAGTCTCTCTGCCCATGCTAGTGTGTAGGTTGAGGTTTCAGGCTGAATTAAATTTAGTCCGAAAAAAAAATTCATAAAGCCACCACTGGTGCTGTGGTTCTGTGAGCTCCGACTTGCCCTTGCATCCAGCTGAGCTGGTTCTTCCCTGCAGATTCCAGCTTCAGTGAGCAGAGGGATTCAATGGGAGGCGCTTAATGTATTCTACTCAGAGCTGAGAGCTAGCTTGATAATCCTGTTTCTGCCCTGCAAAGGCACAAATAGTTTCTGGGTCTGTTGAATGTGGGTCCCAAAGGTTGGCAATGGTTCTTGATGTGAGGAAGTCCCAGAATCCAGGAGACCCGGTGCACAAGTGTCCCTCCCCCTGGAGAGGTAAATCTTGAATTTTTTTTTTTTGAGTTTTGTTTTGTAAGAGAAACATTGTGTTGGTGCTCACCTGATCTTACCACAACTGTAATAAAATATTGAATGATTTTACAACTGCAGATTGATTTTGTGGCTTTAGAATTACATAAGGGATATGATTGTGTAAGGATACGATGCTCTTCTTAATTAAATAAAATGCAAACTTTTTACAATAAAGAGCCAGGTGTAGTGGCACATGCTTTTAAAACCAGAACCCAGAAGGCAGAGGCAGGTGGATCTCTAGGCCAGCTTGGTCTACATAGTGAGTTCCAGGATAGCCAAGGCTATACAGAGAAACATTGTCTCAAAAGAGGAGGAGGAGGAGGAGGGGAGGAAGGAAGGAAGGAAGGAAGGAAGGAAGGAAGGAAGGAAGGAAGGAAGGAAGGAAGGAAGGGAGGAAGGGAAGGGAAGGAGGGAGGGCGGGAGGGAAGGAGAGAGGGAGGGAAAGAGGGACAAGAAAGGGGCAGCAAACAAAGGTTGCCTAGATTTTGTGTCCAGATATTATTTTTATGGCAGTTACTTGCCATCTCTGACCTCAGCTACTGTTGTGGGAAAACAACTGCTCTTTATCACTGTGGTTCTTATATGCACTCCAGTTAGACTCACCCGTGTCCAACTGAGATAACAGAATATCCAGGTGAGATCCCAGTAAATAACAAATGAGGGGGCTGGAGAGATTGCCCTGCAGTCAAGAGCACTGGATGTTCTTGTAGAGGACCCAGGTTCAGTTCCTGGCATCCACATGGCGGCTCACATATGCTGATAACTCTAGTTCCAGGGAATCCGATGCCTTCTTCTGACTTCTGAGGGCACCAGGCATGCATGTGGTGCACATATATGCACTGAGGCAAAACACTCATACACAAAAAATAAAAATTCATTAAGAAATAACAAATGAGAAATAAAAACGGAAAGCGATAGTCCTTGTGGGACTGGAGGTTCAGGGTAGGGTGGTATCCAAGGGGGCTTCCCCTTGTCTGAGGAGAAGGGGAGGGGTAGTGGGGGAGGGATTTTTAAGGGTGGGACTGGGAGGAAAAGAAGGAGGGGGCTGCAACTGAGATGTAAAGTGAATAAATTAATGAAAAAAAATAAATTAATGAAAAAATTAAAAAAAAAAAAACCAGAAAGTAAACTGAATGAACACATTTGCCCTATATGTCAAAGACATATTTAAGATTGTAATATTTAAGACAGGGTTCTTTGCTGCGTGGGGAATCCTTGGGTTTGTCTTCATATTCTTTTGGCTTCCATAAGGTGGAGCCATGGTTTGAAGGAGAAGGTTCCCCTAAGGCTCCCTATTTGAACACTTGGTCCCAACGTGGTGGTGCTTTCGGGGGAATTATGGAGCCTTTCCAAGGTTCCTAACTGGAGGAAGTACCTCACTGAGAGCTTACTTTGAGCCCAACTCCACTTCTGCCTGTTCCCGCCCCATCTTTCTTTCTCTTCCCTTCCCCTACATGTGGATGAAGATGCGATGAGCCAGCTTCCTGCTTCTGCCCCCATGCCTTCCTCATTATGATGGAGTCTATCCTCGGGAACCATAGGCTGAAAACTCTCTTCCCCCAGTTCCTTTGTTTCCTTGTTTGTTTGGTTTTTGAGACAGGGTAGTCCTGGCTGCCCTAGAACTTGTAGACCAGGCTGGCCTCAAACTTGGAGCTCTATCTGCCTGTCTCTGCCTCCCGAGTGCTGGGATTACTGGCATATGCCACAACCCAGCTCAGCTCCCTAAGGTCCTTTTTGTCAGGATATTTTATCCCAGCGACAGAATAGTAACTAATACAGAAGTAATTAAATGAAGGAAGCCCACGTAATTCCTCGAGTCTGTAAGGTTTCTATGTTGAAGACCTCTAGGTCCTAGACACTTAATACAAAATTACTTCTTGCTCAGATCCTATCTCTGGCCAATAGCAATTTGCCTTCAACAATGAGTCAGTATTATTATTTAACTGAAAATATTCTTCAGCATCCTAATCATGCATGAATCATGCAAGTCCTTCCTAAGCACTTAATCCAGCTCTACAACACCATAACAAAAGAAGGTGTCTACACTGAACCCTCAAAGGCTGCATGAAAGAGGGGCAGGATTATGAGTGACAGGAAAAGTGTTAGGACAGAATGTGCCCAGGAAGACGCAGTGGCTTGGCTCTGTTCAGTTGAACCACAACCAAGAAGTGATACCCAAGGGGTAAAGATAGTAGAGCTCAGATTTTTAAAAAAAAAGATTTATTTATTTATTTATTTTATGTATGTGAGTACACTGTAGCTGTACAGATGGTTGTAAGCCTTCATGTGGTTGTTGGGAATTGAATTTTTAGGACCTCTGCTCACTCTGGTTGGCCCCGCTCCCTCCAGTCAACTCTGCTCACTCAGTCCCTGCTTGCTCCAGCCCAAAGATTTATTTATTATTATACATAAGTACACTGTAGCTGACTTCAGACACACCAGAAGAAGGCAGCAGATCTCATTACGGGTGGTTGTGAGCCACCATGTGGTTGCTGGGATTTGAACTCAGGACCTCTGTAAGAGCAGTCAGTGCTCTTACCAGCTGAGCCATCTTGCCAGCCCCTAGAGCTCAGATTTTAACATATGTATGAGATTGTCAAATTGTCTCCTGTCCTTTTAGCCTGTCAGTTATTCCTAATTACCCCCGCCCTCCATCTGCTTCTCTTTACAATTAAATTGAGACATCTCAGAAATTTTCCTTTATGATTCACAAACAACTTTATCGCCATTACTGAGCTCCCCAGGGGAAGCTCAGTATTTCAGATGAAGGAAAAATCCTTTTCTCTATGGGGAGGGCAGGACTCTGCCTTAAAACATCTGTGCACCTCTCTAGGCCTTGTGCTCATTTTCTTTCTGTAGGTCAAACTTTCAAGGCTCAAGGCTCATGCAGGCCTCTTTCATCCTATTATTGTCAGTACTGTTGCATAGTATGGTGGTGCACACCTTTACTCTAGGGACACCGAGTCAGAGGATCTCTATGAGTTTGAGGCCAGTCTGACCTACACAAGTTCCAGGACAGATAGGACAGATATATAGACACCTCACCTTGTCTACTCACTCACCACATGTGCGCCTGGAGCTCATGGAAGCCAGAAAGGGGTGTCAGATCCCGTAGCATTAGATTTACAGGCAGCAGTGACGGGTTCTGGGAACTGAACCTGGATCTTCTGGAAGAACAGAAAGCGCTTGTTACTGCTGAACCATCTCTCCTGTCCCAGTATGTGATCACATTCTTGTGTTAACAGTGGTCCCTGTCTCCACCAAGTGTTTCTGGATTCTTGGCATCATATTCTAGGAATTGAAATAAGCACACATGGACTGAAAAGTAGCCAAGAAGCTGTTCAAAATCAAGATGCTAGAATAGATGGGAAATCTGCTAATAAAAGTGGCAGCAGCCCATATGAACAAGAGAACACTCGGGGTACCACGTTCACACCCAGGACATCTTTTATGGGATGTAAATAGCAAAGGAACTGTTTACCACAAGCCATAATTGGATAGTTCTCTTTTTGATTGACATATTTGAATTATATGAACTTTTCTTCTATTGCACAAGACTCTTCCCACAATGCATCTGATTTTTAAATCTTATGCACATCCAAACATGCATAGGCATAAGATGGTAAATAGGAGCTTCTCCCTGTTCACTCAGAGGACACAGCCTGCCCTGTTGCACATGCATCAAAACTAGCTCAGCCTGCATTGGTCCTCCTACCCTTGTTCCTAAGTATAACTGGAGTACATATGAATAGAAACTGTCTATGTATGATGGCTGTTAAAGGGAAAAGAAATTAGTCCATTGTTTGGAGAGAAGTTTGTGCAGGCAACTTGATGCAGGTGGGGAGGGTCTCAGTTGCTAGCATGTTGCTAGGTGTTCAGATGTGTGCATTGTACATGCAGGTGTGGGTCCTAGGCTCCTGTGGTGGTTTGTATATGCTTGGCCCAGGGAGTGGCACTATTAGAAGGTGGGGCCTGTTGGAGTAGGTGTGTCACTGTGGGTGTGAGCTATAAGACCCTCATCCTATCTGCCTGGAAGTCAGTATTCTGCTAGCAGCCTTCAGATGAAGATGTAGAACCCTCAGCTCCTCCTGTGCCATGCCTGTCTGGATGCTGCCATGCTCCTGCCTTGATGATAATGGATGAACCTCTGAACCTGTAAGCCAGCCCCAATTAAATGTTGTCTTTTATAAGACTTGCATTGGTCATGGTGTCTGTTCACGGCAGTAAAACCCTAAGACAGCTGCTGAGCATGTTAATAGAAGACGGGTCTGTGTATCCCCCAAGCCAAGTAGAGTCTCTGTTTACTAAACTGTTTCCTATGCTTCCCTACCTCACTTTGTGTGTGTGTGTGTGTGTGTGTGTGTGTGTGAGAGAGAGAGAGAGAGAGAGAGAGAGAGAGAGAGAGAGAGAATGCTCATGTATAGATAAATGCAGAGGTCAGTATCAGCTGTCTTCCTTATTTTTTGTGACAAGGTCTCTCACTGACCTTGGAGCTTGCTGATTCAGCTAGACTATCTGTCCCCATTTCCCAACACCACACCTGGTTCTCTTACACAGCTGCTGAGAATGGGACTCAGGCCCTCAGTTACACCAAGCTCTTTACCAACTGAGCCTTCTCCCCATAGCCTTAGTTTATAGGTTAGTAGAGTGTGCCAATACACTACAAGAATTTTTTCGAGAGGTAGAGAAACTATTAGGTTAAATACAGAAGTTGATATAAGTAGCTATTGTGGGGACTAAAGATGACATTGGCTCATTTGTTTATCAGCACATGTTCATTGTACAAAGCCATGGGTCTCAACGACATTTTTTGCTCAAGTTTGTTGTCCATATCCATTCCCTATTACCCCCCTGTGTCACTCTCACCCCTTCCTGATAGTTTCTTTCCTCTTGCAAAGTAGTTTTGCCTATATTTTCATGCCGTATAGGCGTGTGCGAGCTCCACTTATAAAAGGAAACCTTTAATGATTATCTTTCTGGGTCTGGCTCATGCCACTTGGTATGAACTCCAGTTCCATTCATTTCCCTGCAGATGGTAGTGTTTCAGTCTCCCTCATGGCTGAATAAAGCCTCATTGTATATATACATACAGCACATCTTATCTTGTCCTCTTTAATGGATATATAGGATGAGCCCATTGGTTGTTGTGAGCAGTGCTGTTGTGTAACTAACTGGAAAGGAGCAGGTCTGAAGGTCACTGAGGGTGGAACCCGAATCCTGACCAGCTTTAAGCCCCTCCTCTGTGTCCCTGGTAACACCAAAATTTTAAGGAAGCAGGAAGAATCGCCTGTCTTTAGAATTTGAGATTTTTTTATTACATTTTATTTACCTACTGGGAGTACAGGAGCACACACACCAGCAGTGTACCAGTAAAAGCCAGACGACAATCTGTGGGAACGTGAAAGGCAGCCTGTGTTCTGGTTGAGCGAAGCTTACTACGGAGACTCAGTAGAAAACTCTACAAGGGATGGAACAGTGAGCCATGTTCTCAGACATAGGTGCCTGACAGCACGGAGCCCCTAACTTCATAATCCTGTGACTATCAGTCACGCAGACAATGTCACAAGCTCCTGGCATTCTGGCTAGACTCCACCCCACAGTTACCTGACTATAGCCAGGCATGCACCTCCCCGCAGTTACCCTGCAACTGCGAGATAGCCCAGCCCACTATAAAAGGGGCTGCTTGGCCCCTCCTCTCTCTCTTAAGTTCACACCTCTCTTATTCTCATCTCTAACTCTCCTTCTCTTCCTCCCTTCCCCCCTTCTCTCAACGTGGCCATGGCTGCCCTCTCTTTTTCTACCTTCTCTTTCTCTCTGCCTTTCTACAATAAAGCTCTAAAACCATGAACTGTCTCTGCTCATCAAGACCCTCTGTGCTTGAATGATGGACTAGGCCTTCCCCTAAAGAGCTACGTCTAATCTTCTGATAGAAGGCCTCCCAGCATTTCCAGCTGACACCACAAGACCAAGGACTCTCGCCCGAGTGGAAACCACCCAGAGCCCTTTCTTCCCCTTTCCCCTTCTCCCTTCAGCCCTGGGGCTGACTGAGCCGCCCCTGGGGTCTCCACCCATTCTCAGCTCTTCCTCGGTGTCCAGCAATGTCCTGCGATGGCCAAGACCTAGGACCTGTCATCCCCGGACTCCGTGAGGCCCAGGGACCCTGACTGCTCTCTCTCCATCCCCCGAGGACTGGGGTTCTGTGGCTTCCCACAACCTGATGCTCACCCTAGGGGCGTGGAGAGTGCACAGTAGTCCCTGAGTCCATCCACCCACAGCCCCAGAACTCGGGTGGGTTCTCTCCCAGCCCCATTATTTCCCCACCCCCACTGCCTGACAACAGTCTGCAGAGGTGGCTTCTCTCCCCTGCCATGCGGGTTCCAGAGAATCAAACTCCGGCCATCAGGCTTGGAGGCAAAGACGCTTTACCTAATGAAAATACCCCATGATGGTGCACGCCTTTAATCCCAGCACTTGGGAGGCAGAGGCAAGCGGATTTCTGAGTTCGAGGCCAGCCTGGTCTACAGAGTGAGTTCCAGGACAGCCAGGGCTACACAGAGAAACCCTGTCTCAAAAAAAACAAACAAACAAACAAACAAAAAAAAAACAAAAAAAAAAGAAAATACCCCATGAAAGGAAGGACGGTAGCGGGGACGCTTCCTCCTGGGAGAGCATGACTTTTCATGTTTGTTTAAAAAAATTTTTTTTTGAGACAGAGTCTTTATATATAGCCCTGGTTTTCCTGGAACTCTCTATGTAGCCCAGGCTAGCTCACAGAGATCCACCTGCCCCTGTCTCCTGAGTACTGATTTAAGGAATACACCCAGCTCATTTTATGTGGGAAGACCCACAAAAAAATTATCAAACAGAAAGTAGGGAGGGAAGCAGAAACCGGCCTGAGTAGGGCCACAAGCCTCATCCGGCCGGATCAGCGCCGGGGTAGCGGGAGCGCAGGGTTGCCTGACACCCGCCAGCTACCCACGACCCCCGCCGCAGGATTTTGGGACTGCTGGTGAGTGGAACACAGCTTCTGCTCCAGTCCAATCACGCGGGACCTGAGACTGCTCTGGTTGGGGAGAGAGAAATCCGGCCTACATAGGGCCACAACCCTCTTCCGGTCAGAAAAGCACCGGGGCAGCTGGGGCCCAGGGTCTGCTGACACTCGCCAGCTACCCACAACACCCGCCACAGGATCTTAAGACTTCTGGTGAGTGGAGCACAGCTTCTGCTCCAATCCAATTGCGCAGGACCTGAGACTGCTCTGGTTGGGGAGAGAGAAATCCGGCCTACATAGGGCCACAACCCTCTTCCGGTCAGAAAAGCACCGGGGCAGCTGGGGCGCAGGGTCGGCTGACACTCACCAGCTACCCACAACACCCACCACAGGATCTTAAGACTTCTGGAGAGTGGAACACAGCTTCTGCTCCAATCCAATTGCGCGCGGGACCAGAGACTGCATTAGTTAGGGAAGCAGAAAAAGGCCTGAGTAGGACCACAGGCCTCTTCCGGCTGGACCAGCACCGGGGTACCGTCAGCTACCCACGACCCCCGCCGCAGGATTTAGAGACTGCTGGTGAGTGGAACACAGCTTCTGCTCCAATCTTTAAACAGTGACAACGATAACAACTAACCCCAGAGATTACCAGATGGCGAAAGGTAAACGTAATAATCTTACTAACAGAAACCAAGACCACTCACCATCATCAGAACCCAGCACCCCCACTTCGCCCAGTCCAGGGCACCCCAACACACCGGAAAAGCTAGACACAGATTTAAAAGCATATCTCCTGATGATGATAGAGGACTTCAAGAAGGACTTTAATAACACACTTAAAGAAATGCAGGAGAACACTGCTAAACAGGCAGAAGACAATAAAGAGGAAGCACAAAAATCCCTTAAAGAATTGCAGGAGAACACTGCTAAAGAGTTACAAATCCTTAAAGAAAAACATGATAACATAATCAAACATGTAGAAGTCCTTACAGAAAAACAGGAAAACACATCCAAACAGATGATGGAAATGAACAAAACCATACTAGACCTAAAAAGGGAAGTAGACACAATAAAGAAAACCCAAAATGAGGCAACACTGGAGATAGAAACCCTAGGAAAGAAATCTGGAACCATAGATACGAGCATCAGCAACAGAATACAAGAGATGGAAGAGAGAATCTCAGGTGCAGAAGATTCCATAGAGAACATCGGCACAACAATCAAGGAAAATGTAAAATGCAAAAAGATCCTAACTCAAAACATCCAAGAAATACAGGACGCAATGAGAAGACCAAACCTACGGATAATAGGAGTGGATGAGAATGAAGATTTTCAACTCAAAGGACCAGCAAACATCTTCAACAAAATTATAGAAGAAAACTTCCCAAATCTAAAGAAAGAGATGCCCATGAACATACAAGAAGCCTACAGAACTCCAAATAGACTGGACCAGAAAAGAAATACCTCCCGACACATTATAATCAGAACAACAAATGCTCTAAATAAAGATAGAATACTAAAAGCAGTAAGAGAAAAAGGCCAAGTAACATATAAAGGCAAGCCTATCAGAATTACACCAGATTTTTCACCAGAGACTATGAAAGCCAGAAGATCCTGGACGGATGTTGTACAGACACTAAAAGAACACAAATTCCAGCCCAGGGTACTATACCCAGCCAAACTCTCAATTAACATAGATGGAGAAACCAAAGTATTCCACGACAAAACCAAATTCACACATTATCTCTCCATGAATCCAGCCCTTCAAAGGATAATAACAGAAAAAAACCAATACAAGGACAGGAACCACGCCCTAGAAACAACAAGAAGGTAATCCCTCAACAAACCTAAAAGAAGACAGCCACAAGAACAAAATGCCAACTTTAACAACAAAAATAACAGGAAACAACAATTACTTTTCCTTAATATCTCTTAATATCAATGGACTCAACTCCCCGATAAAAAGACGTAGACTAACAAACTGGCTACACAAACAAGACCCAACATTTTGCTGCTTACAGGAAACTCATCTCAGAGAAAAGGATAGACACTACCTCAGAATGAAAGGCTGGAAAACAATTTTCCAAGCAAATGGCATGAAGAAACAAGCTGGAGTAGCCATTCTAATATCTGATAAGATTGACTTCCAACCCAAAGTCATTAAAAAAGACAGGGAGGGACACTTCATACTCATCAAAGGTAAAATCCTCCAAGAGGAACTATCAATCCTGAATATCTATGCTCCAAATACAAAGGCAGCCACATTCATTAAAGAAACTTTAGTAAAGCTCAAAGCACACATTGCACCTCATACAATAATAGTGGGAGACTTCAACACCACTTTCACCAATGGACAGATCATGGAAACAGAAACTAAACAGGGACACAGTGAAACTAAGAGAAATTATGAATCAAATGGATCTGGCAGATATCTACAGAACATTCTATCCTAAAACAAAAGGATATACCTTCTTCTCAGCACCTCATGGTACCTTCTCCAAAATTGACCACATAATTGGGCACAAAGCAGGCCTCAACAGATATAAAAATATTGAAATTGTCCCATGCATCCTATCAGATCACCATGGACTAAGGCTGATCTTCAATAACAAAATAAATAATAGAAAGCCAACCTTCACGTGGAAACTGAACAACACTCTTCTCAATGATACCTTGGTCAAGGAAGGAATAAAGAAAGAAATTAAGGACTTTTTAGAGTTCAATGAAAATGAAGCCACAACATACCCAAACTTATGGGACGCAATGAAAGCATTTCTAAGAGGAAAACTCATAGCTCTGAGTGCCTCCAAAAGGAAACTAGAGAGAGCACACATTAGCAGCTTGACAACACACCTAAAAGCACTAGAACAAAAGGAAGCAAATTCACCCAAGAGGAGTAGACGGCAGGAAATAATCAAACTCAGGGGTGAAATCAACCAAGTGGAAACAAGAAAAACTATTCAAAGAATCAACCAATCAAGGAGCTGGTTCTTTGAGAAAATCAACAAGATAGATAAACCCTTAGCCAGACTCACTAGAGGGCACAGGGAAAGCATCCTAATTAACAAAATCAGAAATGAAAAAGGAGACATAACAACAGATCCTGAAGACATCCAAAACACCATCAGATCCTTCTACCAAAGGCTATACTCAACAAAACTGGAGAACCTGGATGAAATGGAGAAGTTCCTAGACAGATACCAGGTACCAAAGTTGAATCAAGATCAGGTTAATGATCTAAACAGCCCTATATCCCCCAAAGAAATAGAAGCAGTCATTAATAGTCTCCCAACTAAAAAAAGCCCAGGACCAGATGGGTTTAGTGCAGAGTTCTATCAGACCTTCAAAGAAGATCTAATCCCAGTTCTTCACAAACTATTCCACAAAATAGAAACAGAAGGTACTCTAGCCAACTCATTCTATGAAGCCACAATTACTCTGATACCTAAACCACAAAAAGACCCAACAAAGATAGAAAACTTCAGACCAATATCCCTTATGAATATTGATGCAAAAATCCTCAATAAAGTTCTTGCTAACCGAATCCAAGAACACATCAAAACAATCATCCATCCTGACCAAGTAGGTTTCATCCCAGGGATGCAGGGATGGTTCAATATACGGAAATCCATCAACGTAATCCAGTATATAAACAAACTCAAAGACAAAAACCACATGGTCATCTCATTAGATGCGGAAAAAGCATTTGACAAGATCCAACACCCATTCATGATAAAAGTCTTGGAAAGATCAGGAATTCAAGGCCCATACCTAAACATGATAAAAGCAATCTACAGCAAACCAGTAGCCAACATCAAAGTAAATGGTGAGAAGCTTGAAGCAATCCCTCTAAAATCAGGGACTAGACAAGGCTGTCCACTTTCTCCCTACCTATTCAACATTGTACTTGAAGTCCTAGCCAGAGCAATTCGACAACAAAAGGAGATCAAAGGGATACAAATTGGAAAAGATGAAGTCAAAATATCACTTTTTGCAGATGATATGATAGTATATATAAGTGACCCTAAAAATTCCACCAGAGAACTCCTAAGCCTGATAAACAGCTTTGGTGAAGTAGCTGGATATAAAATTAACTCAAACAAATCAATGGCCCTTCTCTACACAAAGAATAAACAGGCTGAGAAAGAAATTAGGGAAACAACACCCTTCTCAATAGTCACAAATAATATAAAATATCTTGGCGTGACTCTAACTAAGGAAGTGAAAGATCTGTATAATAAAAACTTCAAGTCTCTGAAGAAAGAAATTATAGAAGATCTCAGAAGATGGAAAGATCTCCCATGCTCATGGATTGGCAGGATCAACATTGTAAAAATGGCTATCTTGCCAAAAGCAATCTACAGATTCAATGCAATCCCCATCAAAATTCCAAATCAATTCTTCAACGAATTAGAAAGTGCAATCTGCAAATTCATCTGGAATAACAAAAAACCTAGGATAGCAAAAACTCTTCTCAAGGATAAAAGAACCTCTGGTGGAATCACCATGCCGGACCTAAAGCTCTACTACAGAGCAATTGTGATAAAAACTGCATGGTACTGGTATAGTGACAGACAAATAGACCAATGGAATAGAATTGAAGACCCAGAAATGAACCCACACACCTATGGTCACTTGATCTTCGACAAGGGAGCTAAAAACATCCAGTGGAAGAAAGACAGCATTTTCAACAAATGGTGCTGGCACAACTGGTTGTTAACATGTAGAAGAATGCGAATCGATCCATTCCTATCTCCTTGTACTAAGGTCAAGTCTAAGTGGATCAAGGAACTTCACATAAAACCAGAGACACTGAAACTTATAGAGGAGAAAGTGGGGAAAAGCCTTGAAGATATGGGCACAGGGGAAAAATTCCTGATTAGAACAGTAATGGCTTGTGCTGTAAGATCGAGAATTGACAAGTGGGACCTCATGAAACTACAAAGCTTCTGCAAGGCTAAAGACACCATCAATAAGACAAAAAAACCACCAACAGATTGGGAAAGGATCTTCACCTATCCTAAATCAGATAAGGGACTAATATCCAATATATATAAAGAACTCAAGAAGGTGGACTCCAGAAAGTCAAATAACCCCATTAAAAAATGGGGCTCAGAACTGAACAAAGAATTCTCACCTGAGGAATACCGAATGGCAGAGAAACACCTGAAAAAATGTTCAACATCCTTAATCATCAGGGAAATGCAAATCAAAACAACCCTGAGATTCCACCTCACACCAGTCAGAATGGCTAAGATCAAAAATTCAGGTGACAGCAGATGCTGGCGAGGATGTGGAGAAAGAGGAACACTCCTCCACTGTTGGTGGGATTGCAAGCTTGTACAACCACTCTGGAAATCAGTCTGGCGGTTCCTCAGAAAATTGGACATAGTACTACCGGAGGATCCAGCAATACCTCTCCTGGGCATATATCCAGAAGATGTCCCAACCGGTAAAAAGGACACATGCTCCACTATGTTCATAGCAGCCCTATTTATAATAGCCAGAAGCTGGAAAGAACCCAGATGTCCCTCAACAGAGGAATGGATACAGAAATTATGGTACATTTACACAATGGAGTACTACTCAGCTATTAAAAAGAATGAATTTATGAAATTCCTAGCCAAGTGGATGGACCTGGAGGGCATCATCTTGAGTGAAGTAACACAATCACAAAAGAACTCACACAATATGTATTCATTGATAAGTGGATATTAGCCCAAAACTTAGGATACCCAAGATATAAGATACAATTTGATAAACGCATGAAACTCAAGAAGAATGAAGACCAAAGTGTGGACACTGTGCACCTTCTTAGAATTGGGAACAAAACACCCAGGGAAGGAGTTACAGAGACAAAGTTCGTAGCTGTGATGAAAGGATGGACCATTTAGAGACTGCTGTATCCAGGGATCCGTCCCATAATCAGCTTCTAAACGCTGACACCATTGCATACACTAGCAAGATTTTGCTGAAAGGACCCAAATATAGCTGTCTCTTGTGAGACGATGCCGGGGCCTAGCAAACACAGGAGTGGATGTTCACAGTCAGCTATTGGATGTATCACAGGGCTCCCAATGGAGAAGCTAGAGAAAGTACCCAAGGAGCTAAAGGGATCTGCAACCCTATTGTTGGAACAACATGATGTACTAACCAGAACCCTGGAGCTCTTGTCTCTAGCTGCATATGTATCGAAAGATGGCCTAGTCGGCCATCAATGGAAAGAGAGGCCCATTGGACTTGCAAACTTTATATGCCCCAATATAGGGGAATGCCAGGGCCAAAAGAATGGGAATGGGTGGGTAGGGAAGTGGGGGGTGCTATGGGGGACTTTTGGGATAGTATTGGAAATGTAATTGAGGAAAATATGTAATAAAAATATTAAAAAAAAAAAGAAAGTAGGAGAAGCACCCCAAACTGAAAGACACTGGGCAGAGAAACAGACAGCAATAATGTAGATAATGATTTGACCACAGACTTGGTAGGAAAATGTAATAAAAGGCACCTGGGTACTTCAGTTACATTGTCCATAGAGTTAGGAAGCAAAGGAGTATGCTACTGAGAACAGAGGGCCAGATGGGCCAGCTTATATTTAAACAAATAGCACTGATACCTGACAGATCCAAGATGAGTGACAGTGGATATATCTAGGGGTCAGAGTCAGCACAAAATGGTGGACACTAGCTGACCCAAGAATCCCAAAGTAAATGGTGAAATAATTTGTTATCTAACTACTTGTGATGATTTGAATGCTTGGCCCAGGGAGTGGCACTATTAGGAGGTATGACCTTGTTAGAATAGGAGTGGCCTTGTTGGAAGAAGTGGGCACTGTGGGGGTGGGAAATGAGACCCTCCTTCTAACCCCATGGGAGTAAGTCTTCTCCTAGCAGCCCTCGGATGAAGATGTAGAACTCTCAGCTCCTCCTGCACCATGCCTGCCTGGATGCTGTCATGTTCTCACCTTGATGATAATGGACTGAACCTCTGAACCTGTAAGCCAGCCCCAGTTAACTGTTTTCTTTATAAGAATTGCCTTGGTCATGGTGTCTGTTCACATCAGTAAAACCTAAGGCACAACTTTTGGCAGAGCACCACTTTTATATGAATATGGCATTGAGATCAAGGGCATTTGCCTGCACCTTCACCAGCCTGCTTGTGTGTCCATCTGTAGGGCTGTGTGTCCATCTGTAGGCCTGCCTGCCTGCCTACCTCTACGTACCTTGGTTGTGTCTTTGCATTCAAAGACATGTGCCTAGTGGCCTGTGACAGCCATTACCTGGGTAAATAAAGAATGCCATGCCTGTCTACAGCTCCTTGCATCTTCTTTAGCCTTTTGCCCTCCCATGACTCACATCCTTTCATGGGTTTGGAACTTGAACCTCACAAAGAGCTTAACAGTTACTAAAGCTATAGAAAGCTATAATCAAGAAGTAAAAACAGCCGGGCAGTGGTGGCACATGTCTTTAATCCCAGCACTTGGGAGGCAGAGGCAGGTGAATTTCTGAGTTCAAGGCCAGCCTGGTCTACAGAGTGAGTTCCATGACAGCCAGGGCTATACAGAGAAACCCTGCCTCAAAAAAAAAAAAAAAAAAAAAAAAAACGCAAAATAAAGAGAAAAAAAGAAGAAGAAGGTAAAAGGAGAATAGATTTGGTTCATTTGATTTCAACACTCAGGAGACAGAGGCAAGTGGGTCTTTGAGATGTCAAGGACAGCTTTGCCAGTATGAGGCTAAGCAGATATACATGTGAGATGTTGTCTCAAAAGGAAAAAAAAAAAAAAAAAGAGGAGGAGGAGGAGGGGGAGGAAGAAGGGGACTGGAAATTAAAAAGTAGAAATGAGAGAGAAACCATGAGATGAGGACAAGAGAGAGAACTCAAGAAAGAAATAGGTGCAAAGGAAGAGACCAATCATAACTGACAAAAACCAGCTCTGAAACAAAACAATCGAGAATTGAACATAGCTGACATTACCCCACAACATAAACACCCATGTTTTCCTGCCATTTAGGATTTAGCCTATGTATTGAGAGCAAAGTCACAGTCCCTCCAAGACAACCTTGAAACGCACTGACTTGGCATTGTTCAGACAGAGAACACGGCTTCTTTTCCAGCCTCAGACAATGTCATCTTTGGCTGAGTTCTTGCCTAGATATATCTCCGGCTGAAATGCGGTTTCCCAATTTCCCTCTTACCTTTCAGACTGTGACTCAATCTTGTGAGTCTTTTTTAAAGGCTATCAGTGGTTCCTAAAATTGAGGAACCTATTAACAAGGTCCCTTGGGCTAGTTTTCAGACAGTCCTTGACCTGTCTGAGAGATGTTCATTAGTTCCTTTGTCCTGCTTACAGATTCAGTTTCCTGGGGATAGGAGTTCATATCATAGTCATATGGTAACTAGAAATCTTCATACATGATGTCTGGAAGTGACCTGGGTCTTTAGAGAAGTTCGTGTTGGGCTGTGTTGCTTCCTGATGCAACTTTCTGCACATATCCTTTTTGCTCCATGGGGGACACTAGCTACAAAGCCCCCCCCCCTCTCTCTCTCCCCTCCTCCTCCTCCTCCTCCTCCTCCTCTTCCACTTCTCTCTGTCCTCTTCAGCTCTCTTTATTCTATATCTTAGGCCTGCAGGACTTTACACACACTCTTTAGTGAGACAGCTTTCTTTTGTCAGAGTAGTTAAAAATAATAGATGGTAAATATTTCACAGGACAACTGCGAAACCGTGTCTCATCTCAGGGGAACACAGAAGTCATGAGGACAGCTGAGAACCCACACAGGACATGGCTCCTTCTAGACACTTAAACCTCAGCCTTGTAGCAAGCCCCCAAACCATTTAAGGAGATGACCAGCAATTTCTCTTCTCTGTTTATATATGGAAGTGCTCGTTTGACTTGCAAAAAAGAAGACAAAAATGTCATTTTATGATTATGATGTTATAACAGAAATGTAGGAGTGTGAAATTTATAATGTTATAGACAAATTTAGTATGAAATGCAAATATCACAGTAGAGCAGGCTGGGTGTCTCAATCTCAGCCTAAGCCGGGACAGGATCCCTACCTTCCTAGTTCAGCTCACTAAAGAGCCCAGTGCTCAGGAGGAAAGTGGTAAGAGGGTGATAATTCCAGGGGACCTGGGGTGATTTGCACCTCATAAATCTTTCTTAACTCCTCTCGGGAGTTAATATTTACAGTAGTGACTTGTCCCTGTACTATGTCACTTGGTAGTTAACAGTTGCTACTTGGGATAATACAGACTTCTACTTATAGTGACTGAGACAGCTTGAAAACACATGACAACCTCCATACCCGATCCTTCAAAGGACCCCAGCACCACGAGAAAAACATACATTGCTTTTCTCATTTCTTTACTTCATTGGTTTTCTACAATTATTGACTACAATTGGTCCTGCACTAGATATTGGTGACCAAACAGTAGTAGATAAAGAGACTTCAGAATTCTTAGAGCTTACATCTTGTAGTAGAGACAGAAATTAATAGTTAATTATACACACACACACACATTTCGTTATTCAAGACAGGGTTTCTCTGTGTAGCCCTGGCTGTCCTGGAACTCACTCTGTAGTGGTCTAGACTCCAACTCAGAGGTCCACCTGCCTCTGCCTCTGCCTCCTGAGTGCTGGGATTAAAGGCGTGCATCACCATCACCCAGGCTTGTTTTAATATTTTGATAGTAAATTGAGCTACATTTTTCTTGGCATCTCTTCCACAATCATTTCCCCCTACCAAACCATCTCCATCCGTTCCCCCAGTATAGTCCCAGAGAAGGAGAATGATAAACATCTGTTAAAGAGACAGATGACAAACGGAAACACTCCCCACACAGGAAGGACTTTTCTTTTTTTTTTTTTCTTTTTTTTTCTTTTTTGATTTTTAATATTTTTATTACATATTTTCCTCAATTACATTTCCAATGCTATCCCAAAAGTCCCCCATAGCGCCCCCCACTTCCCTACCCACCCATTCCCATTCTTTTGGCCCTGGCATTCCCCTATATTGGGGCATATAAAGTTTGCAAGTCCAATGGGCCTCTCTTTCCATTGATGGCCGACTAGGCCATCTTTCGATACATATGCAGCTAGAGACAAGAGCTCCGGGGTTCTGGTTAGTACATCATGTTGTTCCAACAATAGGGTTGCAGATCCCTTTAGCTCCTTGGGTACTTTCTCTAGCTTCTCCATTGGGAGCCCTGTGATACATCCAATAGCTGACTGTGAACATCCACTCCTGTGTTTGCTAGGCCCCGGCATCGTCTCACAAGAGACAGCTATATTTGGGTCCTTTCAGCAAAATCTTGCTAGTGTATGCAATGGTGTCAGCGTTTAGAAGCTGATTATGGGATGGATCCCTGGATACGACAGTCTCTAAATGGTCCATCCTTTCATCACAGCTACGAACTTTGTCTCTGTAACTCCTTCCCTGGGTGTTTTGTTCCCAATTCTAAGAAGGTGCACAGTGTCCACACTTTGGTCTTCATTCTTCTTGAGTTTCATGCGTTTATCAAATTGTATCTTATATCTTGGGTATCCTAAGTTTTGGGCTAATATCCACTTATCAGTGAATACATATTGTGTGAGTTCTTTTGTGATTGTGTTATTTGACTCAAGATGATGCCCTCCAGGTCCATCCACTTGGCTAGGAATTTCATAAATTCATTCTTTTTAATAGCTGAGTAGTACTCCATTGTGTAAATGTACCATAATTTCTGTATCCATTCCTCTGTTGAGGGACATCTGGGTTCTTTCCAGCTTCTGGCTATTATAAATAGGGCTGCTATGAACATAGTGGAGCATGTGTCCTTTTTACCGGTTGGGACATCTTCTGGATATATACCCAGGAGAGGTATTGCTGGATCCTCCGGTAGTACTATGTCCAATTTTCTGAGGAACCGCCAGACTGATTTCCAGAGTGGTTGTACAAGCTTGCAATCCCACCAACAATGGAGGAGTGTTCCTCTTTCTCCACATCCTCGCCAGCATCTGCTGTCACCTGAATTTTTGATCTTAGCCATTCTGACTGGTGTGAGGTGGAATCTCAGGGTTGTTTTGATTTGCATTTCCCTGATGATTAAGGATGTTGAACATTTTTTTTAGGTGTTTCTCTGCCATTCGGTATTCCTCAGGTGAGAATTCTTTGTTCAGTTCTGAGCCCCATTTTTTAATGGGGTTATTTGACTTTCTGGAGTCCACCTTCTTGAGTTCTTTATATATATTGGATATTAGTCCCTTATCTGATTTAGGATAGGTGAAGATCCTTTCCCAATCTGTTGGTGGTTTTTTTGTCTTATTGATGGTGTCTTTAGCCTTGCAGAAGCTTTGTAGTTTCATGAGGTCCCACTTGTCAATTCTCGATCTTACAGCACAAGCCATTACTGTTCTAATCAGGAATTTTTCCCCTGTGCCCATATCTTCAAGGCTTTTCCCCACTTTCTCCTCTATAAGTTTCAGTGTCTCTGGTTTTATGTGAAGTTCCTTGATCCACTTAGACTTGACCTTAGTACAAGGAGATAGGAATGGATCGATTCGCATTCTTCTACATGTTAACAACCAGTTGTGCCAGCACCATTTGTTGAAAATGCTGTCTTTCTTCCACTGGATGTTTTTAGCTCCCTTGTCGAAGATCAAGTGACCATAGGTGTGTGGGTTCATTTCTGGGTCTTCAATTCTATTCCATTGGTCTATTTGTCTGTCACTATACCAGTACCATGCAGTTTTTATCACAATTGCTCTGTAGTAGAGCTTTAGGTCCGGCATGGTGATTCCACCAGAGGTTCTTTTATCCTTGAGAAGAGTTTTTGCTATCCTAGGTTTTTTGTTATTCCAGATGAATTTGCAGATTGCACTTTCTAATTCGTTGAAGAATTGATTTGGAATTTTGATGGGGATTGCATTGAATCTGTAGATTGCTTTTGGCAAGATAGCCATTTTTACAATGTTGATCCTGCCAATCCATGAGCATGGGAGATCTTTCCATCTTCTGAGATCTTCTATAATTTCTTTCTTCAGAGACTTGAAGTTTTTATTATACAGATCTTTCACTTCCTTAGTTAGAGTCACGCCAAGATATTTTATATTATTTGTGACTATTGAGAAGGGTGTTGTTTCCCTAATTTCTTTCTCAGCCTGTTTATTCTTTGTGTAGGACTTTTCATTAAAGGCAGAAGTATACAGAGCTGAGGAAATGCCTTAATTGGTAAGTTCTTTCCACACATGCATGAGGACCTGAATTCATATTCTTAGTACCCACATAGAGGCCCACATCTGTAATCCCAGGGGTAGTGTGTAGACAGGCAGGTCCCTGGAGTCCATCATCAGCCAGCCTAGCAGAACTGGTAAGCTCATACTGCACTAGAGAAGCTGTCTTGAAAAACAGAGCAACTGAGGAAGATACCTGATGTGAACCTCTGGTGTAAACAAACATGTACACACACACACACACACACAGAGTTTGAAAGGTTATAATAGAAGTCTTTGGATAAAGAGAATGATGACCTTAGACCCTTTCCTAGTGTTCTTTCTGATGCTGTAATAAAATACAAAACCCACGCAGGAGAGAAGGGTTCATCTGAAACGTCTAGGAAACAGTCCGTCTCACCGAGGGAGGCTAGGGCACAGGTTCAAGGCAGGAACCTGGAGGCAGAGGCCACGGAGAAACACTATTGCCTGGATCACTCTGTGGCTTGAACCTCAGCTTCTCTTTGTGTGTGTGTGTGTGTGTGTGTGTGTGTGTGTGTGTGTGTGTGTGTGTTTAACTGAGGAATACCTGCCCAGTGGGTGCTAGGCCCTCCCACATCAATCCTTAATCAAGAAATGCCCTAGAGACATGAGTACAGAGCGATCTGATGAAAGTTGTTACTTAGATAAGGCTCCCTTTCCTCAAGTGACTCTAGTTTATACCAAGTTGACAAAAGCCAGCATATCTGCAAAGCACTGGGTATATAGGCACACATGACCCCAGAAGGCTGCCTTTGTTTTATATATGTGGACTGGGGATACAAAACTCAGCTTGCAGCCGGGCGTGGTGGCACACGTATTTAATCCCAGCACTCGGGAAAACAAAGAACAAAAAACAAAAAACAAACAAACAAACAAAAAAACCCAAAACCAAAAAAAACCAACTCAACTTGCACAGTAAACACATTACCCACTAAATCATCACCTAGGCCCTCATTTTAAAGATTTATTTATGATTATGTGTATGGTGATTTGCCTGTATGTGTGGTGTGTGATATATATATATATATCATGTGCATGCCTGGTGCCCTTGGAGGCCAGAAGAGGGTATCAGGTCCCCTGAAACTGGAGTTACAGACCATTGTGAGCTATGGTGCTGAGAACTAAACCTGAGTCCTCTGGAAGAGCTCTTACCTGCTGAAGCTAGCTCTCCAGCCCCAGGCCCTCATTTTCAATCTGATTAACAATCTGTCCCATATTCTTCCAGTGCTGTTTTTACTGTTAAACGTAAGTCTCATGGCTTGATTTTTCTTGTTGTCCCTCTTTAGTGCCTTCTTTTGCATTTAGTGAATAATCCTAGTAGAATTTTAATTTTTTTCATGTTGTTCATTATATTTATAGTATTTATAGTATTTTCTTATATCTCTGATTAGATCTACTCTAACTTAATTCTGGTAATATATAGAAAAATGACTCCTATATGTGTGTATTTCTTTCCCCTTTGAGATGGCTTCCCACAATACTCCTCTTTCCCCTTCGTTCACTTCCTCCCCTTGCCCCCCTCCCCTCTCTTCTTCTTCTCCCCCTCCTTTTCCCTTCCTCTTGGAACTGAATCCAAGGCTTTGTGCATGTTAAACAGGTGCTCTGGCACTGAGAGACACCCCATCTATCCCTGAATCACAGTCCATAGTTTCAGCAGGATTCAGATTTAAGCTACCTAACAAGGCTACATGAGCTCCCCAAGGTACCCCTGAGTGGCTTTCCAGTTGCCCATTTGAAATGTTATAAACATTTTCATTTTCTCCTGGGCCCTGCAAATACTACAGACAGCCCTGTTTATAACAAGCCGTTGGTGAGTGAGTCTGATGAAAAGCCAAGCTTGAGATACACCAGAGCAACTGACCCAAAAGATTCCAGCCAGTGAGAGGTGGCGCAGCTGGCAAGCGAGTCTAGGATGTGCGGGTGCCGCCCTCTAGCGCTTCCTGCCTTGTGTCTCCTGATCGCTCTGCACCAGAACTAATTGGCCTGAAGCTCACGCAGTCCCACTGTCTGACACCACGCCGAGGTTTCCTGTCGAACTTACAGAAATTTTGGGCTTTGGTTATTAACAAAGACAGTCACGTATATTAAAAAAAAAAATCCCTGTTCTCAGAACTTTAAAGCATTCTAGGTGTTTATTAGTATTTTATGAGCAGAAGACATAGGAAGGCTCCTGTAAATGCTCAGCAGGAACTGCCTGTCTCTTCTGCCTGCTTTCTTTACAAGGCTTGTGACCCTCGGCCGCCACCGGGCGTGACAATGGAAGCAGGGTCTGCCTTAAACTTTTTTCCTAGAAACAAATGAGTAAGGGTCTCTTACTGCACCCCCACCGCCAGAGTCAACAGGGGCGTGTCATAGGCTTCATCTTCCCTGTTTCCTGTTCAGACAGAAGGCAGAACAGATGTGATCACACACACACACTACTAAAATGGCCTCGCTGTGTCCACTGTATGAACGGCACCTTTCTTCAGGAGCTCTGTGTCCTCTGTGCCCTCCACACTGACATCTTCTGCCTGCAAGTGACAAACCAGCACAGAAGCCCACACCACAGGGTAGTCTGCACATGGTTCCAACTCCTTAGCCAGGAGACAGAAGAGCAGCAGCCGCAGGGAGGTTGTTAAGGGCCCTGCCAGCTCCTCCCTGGCAGCCACCTGCCTTTTCTGGAGGCCTGTGTAGTAACTTCATGTGGCCTCGGCTATCAGGATTTGTGATTTCTTATGCGTTTGAGAACCTTTTTATTGGCTTAGAAGCTGTCCTGGTTTGGGTTACTATTGCTGTGAACAAAGCAAATTTGGGAGGAAAAGGTTCATTTGGCTTGTGCTTCCCCACCATAGTTCATCATTGAAGGAAGGCAGAACGGGAATTCAAACAGGGCAGGAACTCAGCGACAGGAGCTGGTACAGAGGTCATGGAGGGGTGCTCCTTACTGGTTTGCGCCTCAAGGCTTGCTCAGCCTGCTTGCTTGCTCTCTCTCTCTCTCTCTCTCTCTCTCTCTCTCTCTCTCTCTTTCTTTTTTTTTCTTTTTTTGTGGTTTCCCCATAGCTTAATTTTTATTTTTTTTTATTTTTTATTTTTTAAGACATATTTAATTTATTTTTATGTATGTGAGTACACTGTAGCTGTACAGATGGTTGTGAGCCTTCATGTGCTTGTTGGGAATAGAATTTTTTAGGACCTCTGCTCGCTCCGGTCAACTCTGCTCACTCAGTCCCTGCTCACTCTGGCCCAAACATTTATTTATTTAGTATACATAAATACACTGTAGCTGTCTTTAGACACACCAGAAGAGGGTGTCAGATCTCATCACAGATGGTTGTGAGCCACCATGTGATTGCTGGGATTTGAACTCAGGACCTTCAGAAGAACAGTCAGTGCTCTTACCTGCTGAGCCATCTCACCAGCCGTGTTTAATTTTTATTAATTAATTAATTTATTCACTCTACATCCCAATATCAGAACCCCCTCCCCAGTCACAGATTCTTCCCTTACTCCCTCCTCTCCTCCCCTTCTCTTCTAAGAAGGGGAGCCCCTCCCTGGGTATCACTCACACACACCAACTAACTGCATTCTCTCCCACTGAGGACAGACAAGGCAGCCCAGTTAGGGGAACAAAGTCCATAGGCAGGCAACAGAGTCAGGGACAGCCCCCACTCCAGTTGTTAGGGGACCCACATGAAGACCAAGCTGCACATCTGCTACACATGTGCAGGGGGCCTAGGTCCAGCCCATGCTCTCTCTTTGGTTGGTGGCTCAGTCTCTGGAGCCCCCAAGGGTCCAGGTTAGTTGATTCTGTGGTCTTCCTGTGGAGTCCCTGTCTTCTTCAGGTCCTACCCTCATCCTGTTTTCTTGTAGATATGAGAACCACCAGCCTGGGGTGACCCCACCCACAGTGTGTGGGGCCTTTCTCCATCAATTACTAATTAAGAAAATGCCCCACAGGCTTGCCTACAAGCCTGATGTAATGGAGGCATTTTCTCAATTGAGGCTCCCTCCTCTCTAATGACTCTAGCTTGTGTCAAGTTAACATAAAACCAGTCAGGACAGAGGCCAATTTCCAAGAAATGCATGCTGGGGTTCTTAGCTCACCATCTGTCTTGTTTCCAGTCCGTGCTGAATAGTCTTATGTAAACTTGGCACAGAGTCAATGAAGAGAGGCAGCCTTCCTGGCTTGACCCCTGCACAAGAGCATCTCACTAACCCTACACTGCTCATGTGCTTCTGGGCAAACTTGGAAGCTAGTCCAGTGACTTCACAAAGTCAGCGGATGAGCCTGGACCCTGAGTTGTCCACAAGAGTCTTGAGAACAAAATAAATAGGAACTTGATGGATCAGAAAGCAAGCACAAGGGGGTTAGTCTGAAGCCTGAGATTGATACTGGTCCCCAGGTCTGGCAGAGATTGAAAATAACCTCTGCCCTGGCTAATTCCAGAGGTACTAGAGATTTAAAGGAGTCCCTGCTTTAAAAAGAAGCCTTGTCAAGGATGTCTGGCCATAAAGACTGGCAGATGAGAGCTGAGATGATAGCTCAGTCCATAAAGCAGTTGCCTTGCCTCATAAAATAGGAGGACCTGAGTTTGAGGCCCAGAACCCACATTTTAAAAAGCAGGACATGGTGGTAAATACTTGTAATCTCAGCACCAGAGAGACAAAGGTAGACAGACATTTGGACTTCCTAGCCAGCCAGCCTAGCTGGTGAGCTCAAGGCCAGTGAGGGAATCTGTCTCAAAAAACAAGGTGGATAGTATCATTAGATTGACAGTCAAAGTTGTCCTCCAGCCCCTTATGCACACACACACACAAACTTCAGAGAGGTCCTGAAAGACTGAAAGAGATCTCTGCCAGAGATTTAAAGTTTGAGAGATTATAAACATTTCCATCCTATAATATATCTGTAATATATGTCAAATTATGGTTTCCTGGATTTATTATACCAGAGCAATAGGGTGCAGAAGTGAAAGGATTAAAAAAAAATTTGACCCTTTCTGGTGGCATGAATAAAAATGGCCCCCATAGACCCAAGGGTAGTGGGGGTGGGGCCACTATTCGGAGGTGTGGCTTTGTTGGAGGAGGTGTGGCTTTGTTGGAGGAGGTGTGGCTTTGTTGGAGGAAGGAAGTATGTGAGTAGGGGATGGGCTTTGAGGTCTCAGAAGCTCAACCACTTCTCTTCCTGATGCCTGTGGATCAAAATGTAGAACTCTCATCTACCTCTCTGCTTGCAAGCCACCATGATGGCAATGGGCTAAACCTCTGGGACTGTGAGCCAGCCCCAATTAAATGCTGTCCTTTATAAGAGTTGCAGTGGTCATGGTGTCCACAGCAAGAGAAACCCTAAGTCGCCTGCCGAGAGGCCCCCCTGTCAGCCGTCCCTAGGACCCCAGCGGAGCATACCCCTAAAATGCTCCTGTTCTACCTGTTTAACCTCTTAAACTTGTGGCCCAGAACGTTGAGCCAAGCATGACCAAAACCAGTCAACTGTCCTTTCATGAACTGTCCTGGTTGGGTTTTGTTTTGTTTTGACCAACTTGACACAAGCTAAAGTCATTTGAGAAAAGGAAATTACAACTAAGAAAATGACTCCATAGGTTGGTCTATAGGCAATCTTGTGTGGCATTTCCTTAATTAGTAATTGATGTGGGAGGGACCAGCCCATTGTAGATGGTGCCACTCCTGGGCAGGTGGTCCTGGGTGGTATAAGAAAGCAGGTTGAGCAAGTCATGGAGAGCAAGGCAGTTATCAGCACCTCTTCATGGCCTCTGATCAGTTCCTGCTGTATCAGGTCACTGTCCAGTTGGAGTTCTTGGCCTGACATCCCTCAGGGATGGACTACTAACTGGAAGGGTAAGCTGAATGAAGCCTTTTCCTCCCTAAGTTGCTTTGGTGGGGTCTTTACCACAGCAGTAGAAACCTTAACAAAGACAATGACGCTAAACTGTAACTAGTCAGGAGTGTGTCCTTAGCTGAGCATCCATAGACTATGCTCATTCCTAATGTCCTTTCTTACGTCACTGTGGGTAGCCCCCAAATAAAACCCTCAGGCTTCCTTTGTTTGTGGAGGTCATTCCTTTGGAAACTACTCTCCCTGATGGCTAAACATCCAAATGTGTAAATCTGTGTGTGTGTGTGTGTGGTGGTGTGTGTGTGTGTGGGGGGAGTGTCACTCTTTTTCAAACCACCACACCACTCTTTAAAAGGAAACCCTGATGTTTAAAATGCACCAATGTATCAATCTCATTTTAGGATTAGTGCTTTGTAATTCTTAAAGGAATTTTGTTTACCATCGAGAATTTCCTAATTGAAAGGGTTGGAGATGCAACTCCGTGGGAGAATGTTTGCCTGGTATGCGGGATCCCTGGGCTAGATCTGTGGCACAGCTTTTCTTAAGTCATAATGAAGACATTCTCTGTTATATTCCAGAAGCTTTATCATTTGTTGTGACCTTCCTATAATCATAGAATAGTCCATTTTCTGTTGCCATAACAATGCCACAGATGACATAATTGATGAGCAAAACTTATAAAGAAATCATCTATTTCTGCAAGGTTCTGAAGCCTAGAGGCAGCATCTGCCTGGCGTCTGTGATGGCCATGGTAACACAGAGCAAGCTGAGCACAAGGAGCATGGCTATAACAAAACATGCAAGCAACAACTTATTAATCCACTGACATGTTAATTCATGAGTGGGTTAATAAATTGACTTGGACCGAGCCTTCATAACTCAACCACCCTTTTTATTTTTATACGGTCTTGAGACTGTAATATAATATAATGCAATATATTTAATATACAACTACTTTTCTCCCTTCCTCCCTCCAAACCCTCCCATAGACCTTCCTTGTTCTTCTTCAGATTCGTGGCCTCCTTTTTCGGCTCCTGCAGGCACATACATGTGTGTACATATACATTCCTAAATAGAACCTGCTCACCAATGGACATGCCAAAGTGGATAGAAAAGTCCACAAGGCACCAACCCTACCCAGAGGCAGCTGAGGGAAGCTGGGAGAGGAGGGCCTCCCCAGGGAAGTTCACAGCAAATGGCTGTCCAGTTCCAAATGGTCACCCTTTAATATCCATGTGCTACTCTTGTCTCCCTGCCCGGCCCTTCCTTCTTTTCCCTCTTTATTTTGTGGTCCTGACTCATAGTAAGACCCATCTCATGATAGAAACTGTATCTCACCATGTATTCTGCCAAAATGAGTCAAAGCACACATAACCAGTTCTGGTTCAGTGTGGGATATTTCTTTCTGTTCTCTTTTCTCAAGATCTTGTAGTACTCAATTAGTTTCACATGTTGCCCCGCCCCTTCTCCCCATAACCTTATTCTAATTTGCATTTTTACCTAGCATCTTAGACAGGGTCTCTGTTGCTATGGTAAAGCCACACAACCAAGAGAAACTTGGGGAAAGAAAGGACTTATTTCATCCTGTAGCTTGTAGTCCATCGTCCCGGAAAGTTGGGTCAAGAACTCAAGGGACCTGGAAGCGGGAGCTGATGCAGAGGCCATGGAGGGCTGCTGTTTACTAGCATGGAGGCATTTTCCCAATTGAGGGTTCTTCCCAGATGACTCTAGCTTGTGTTAAATTGACAGTAAATTAGCCAGGACACTTAGCTACATCTTACTATAAATATCATTTTCTTCCAAAAGGCTATGAAATTCTTGTTTTTCTCCCAAGAGACCTGCAGCTACTTTGCTCTCTCCAGTGAACTCGTTACCTATGCAGTGAAGGTGACAGATGAGAGGAAGCGGAGTCATCCTCTCTGCTGCTCTTAGTGTGGCTAACAATCTTGGCACATAAAGTTTTCCATGCCAAAAACAGAATAAAACAAAACAAAACAAACAAGCAAGCAAACAAACAAAAAACAGGTATGGGGGAGCAGGAAGGGAATGTAGGAACAGACTCAGAGCTTCCTCAGTTCAAGAACCTGATATCAGCCCGCATCTGAAACATCAGATGGCTCCTGGGTCAAGGGGATGGTCTACCAGATAGCCACTCTCTGCTCTATTTCTGTGTGTTCAGTACACCCTGATGCTCTATTAGCACCGACATCAGCAGTCTTGGCAGTGTCTGCCCAAGGCTGATGAGTAGGAGGTAACTCTATCTCTTCTCTCTGGTCCTAATGTATTCCTTTCAAGTTGTAACTAACCCCTAAATTCCTGTTAAACACCTGGCTGGCGGAGTAAGTGATTAATGAGTTTGTCATGGATCTGGATAAAAACAAACCTTCCAAAGTCATAACAGATATCCCTCCTCCACCTCCTGTGAATGTCCTGCTGCCAAAGATGACCTAATCTTGGCAGGATCAGTGTGTGTGTGTGTGTGTGAGTGTGTGTGTGTGTGTGTGTGTGAGAGAGAGAGAGAGAACTTTCAAAAGTGGATTCTCCTCTTCTTTCATCCACCACATGGATCCTGACAACCATGTTTGTCAGTTTGTCGGTTTATCAAGCTTGGTGGCGACTGCCTTAATCTCTGAGCTGTCACACCAGCCCCAAATGTGCTCTTTCTTTTTTAAATGTGCATGGGTGTTCTCCCTGCATGCATGTTTGCGCACTGCCTTCTGCCCAGGAAGGAAAGAAAAGGCCCTTGGATAACTAAGAACTGGAGTCACAGATGTTTGTGAGCCACCATGAGGGTGCTAGGAACAAACCTGCCTCCTCCAGGAGAGCAGCCGGTGCTCCTAACCTCTAGCTCCTCGGGGTCTGCTCCCCAGAGAAGCAGGTCTCGGCCCCCTTCCCCTCTACTCCTCTGACAGCTGATTTTCAAAGTCCCAGTGTATGACAGTGCATTATTTCTGTAATGCAAACTCTTTCTCTCCAACACAGGGAAGCATGTGTGAGCTTAGGTCTCCTTTCATTTTCATCATGTAAAGCATTTGAAGATTTGGGTTATTAAATTAGAATGCTATCCAATAGTATCACAAAAAAATCATGAAGCCTCTTGATTTTTAATTGATTTCTCATTAATTTATAAAAATCATTGGCTATTTCTTCTAATTTTTCTTTGTTTCTCTCTGTCTCTCTGTCTCTGTGTGTGTGTGTGTCTGTCGTCTGTCTGTCTGTCTGTTTCTAGGATGTCTGTTGCATTTATAATAGACTTTTTGATACATGTCACAACTCTTGGATGCTTGGTTTTGGTTTTGGTTTTGTTGTTTTGTTTTGTTTTTCACTTGTATTTCACCCTGGATAATGTCTACTGAATTATCATTAGGCTACTGATTTTTTTCCTCCGGTGTCGACTATCTTGACAAGCAATCACTGTTAGCATATTTTCTATTTTCAGAATGTCTACTTGATCCTATCTCTGTGTTGAAATTACCCATTCAATCAGAAATATTACCGCATAGTAATATTTTGTTGAAAGATACATGGTGTTTGAACAAGAAATGTCCCCCATAGGCTCCCGTACTTGAAGACTTGGTACCCAGTTGACAGTCCTGCCTGTGGGTGGAAAGCATCTGTAAGCATCACACTCCTCCACGACAAAGCACTCCATTTTCAAGCCACCCCCATGCTGTGCCCTCTCTAAGCTCCTGTGTGTCCCCAGGTCGGGTGTAGAGTTAGTGTGGGTTACTCTCTCTCCCAGTCACTCTCTCACACAAGGTGCCATGTATGCCAAATAACTCAAGATTCTGAAGATAAGTGACTGGACAGTTCTGGAAGAGGAAGCTGAACAAAGAGGTTGGGATGGGATGGGAGACAGAGGAAGTAAAGTTGGGGGCGGGGAATGTGTGTGTGTATAGATAGCTAGATGATAGATTGATGGATAGATAGAGATAGATAGAAAGATTTACTTTTGCAGATGACCAATGAAACACCACTGGAGCAACCTCTGTGGAACAGAGGGCTTTGTGATGCAGTCTGGTGCTCTAATTCCATCCTCTGTGAGGCAGCCAATGCCCAGTGCAGCGAGTCATTAGGCACATAGGTCCTTGAACGACTAATACAGAAATGACTGGTCTCCTCATGCTAATGAGGTTTAGGCCATGTTAATCCCTGCATGTTCTTTCTGGGACATAGGTTATCTTTTATGTACCTGCACCTCCATCTTCATCATTTCCCTAATTGCCTGGCAAGTAAGACGGAGTTACCAGGGATTGAGCTTGGAACCTAAAGAGAGCTGCTACCGGGTAGGAAAACACTGACTGATTGAAATGCTTTAAGCCTAGATAAGTAACCTTTAAATGCTATTCCAGATTGCCCCCATTTTGTGCCAAAGGACTTAGAAAAGTAAGTGGTTACAAAGGACCTATAAATAATTCCTTACCACCACCACCTCAGTGCTGCCTGCAATGTACTCCGATTGAAAGGCCACACCAGTCTCCCTGTTGGTCTTGAGTTGAGAATTAGGTAATAGAAAAACTACTGCCCTGGATCTCAGAAGACCTCCCAACCTGCTGGGGCGAGGGGCTCCACTTGCAGGACTTTGTGAGCTGATGTCCTCGGGCCGTCAGAAGTGTCTTTGAGTCTGTTGGGCCTCCCCTCCCTCCCCCGTGCCATCCTTCCTACAGAAGTTTGAGAGTAGAGACATGAAGAAGGACGGTGGAGAGCCTCAAGTGAATCGAAGATAGGCAGAGAGGGGGAAATGCTCAGGTGGGAAGAAAGGCAGAGACATGAGAGCTTAGGAAACATAGGAAAATGTCTATGATCTGTCTCTCATTTTGGACATGAAGAAGAAAATGAGCCCTGGCTTTACACTGTAATATTTTTCTCTTTAAGCATCATCGAAAGGTCAGGCAAAGGGCTAGAGATGCAGCGTCAAGAGGTAAAGTTCCTATGTCCCCTGACTCCCGCCCCTGGGAGAGTTCCCACCTCCTCTGTCCCTCAGAGCCCCTGTTGCCGAGAGCCAGGTGTTCTAACTCATGAAGTTATGAGTTCTACAGCCTGGGATTTACACAGAAGACTGCGGTGGGTGGGAACTGGGAGTGTTCCGAAAAGCTCTACCTAATTTCCCTGATACTAAGCAGTTAAGAATGTGATGAAGACTGCTGTGCAGCAAGGGATGCACACTTAGCAGTCACTACTTCCTCACTGGGATGATGTGCCTAGCAGAGCAATGGAAGTTTGGCCTACAGCTTCAGAGCTTATCCATCCATCACAGTGGGAAAGGCATAGCGACTGAGGGGCTTGTCTCATAACAGCAAGCGCTTGCAACGTGGCTTGTTCACATCAGGGCACATCTGGAAGCAGAGCTGCAGGCAGAACAGAAGGTGGACTGTAATCCTTCAAGGTCCACTCCTATAGGGTCCTCCGCTTGCAAAGCTCTCTCTGGGCTCTCGCTAACTGACTATAACTGGCTATGCTCAGTACAGACAGCATTCCTTGTCCAACTTTCCGTATCTCTGGCATCCATCTCTGCCATCCTAGGACCTCCATGATAACATGGCCTCTCTCACAGCTTCACTCACAGGCATCTGGTCGCCATGCCTTTCGCCCCACGATTGATGGAACTATGTGCCAAACAAGCGTCTTCTCCCTTAAACTACTTGACAAAATGCTAGGTATTTTGTCACAGGAGAGAGAAAATTGGATGAAGAACTAGTTTTATGGAGTGAGAGTTAGTGGGGGGTGGTGATACCCAAAAAGGAGACTTCCTCTTCTCAAAAAAAGAAGGGGAAGGTGGGATGGAGGGAGGACTTGTGTGATGGGGTACTGGAAGGAGGGGCTGATAATGGGTTGCAAAGTGTAACTTACTCAGTCATCCACAAAGTAGGTATAACACTGTTAATTCTCACTTGCCTGTGATGCCCAAATGAAACTGAGCAAGGAGAGCAAATTGTAAATGGTTATGCTCTACACAGACATGCCATAGAGCACCGAGTCTGTGATTCCTGTAGGATCCCCCTAATATGCTCATTTGCCACATAAATCTTTGTCCTGATTCCTCAGCCCGGAGACTTTCCCGAGAAGAAGCCGAGAAGCCATGGGAGCTGCTCTCTATCATGAAAAGGTGACCTCTTGACCTCCTGTGGTCTAAACTCTGATGATTTCTTGGCCTGATTCAGGCCAGGGGTGAGGAAAGGGATAACTGAGGGAAGGACAAGAACGGGCAGGCAGGTTCGCCAGCTGAGAGGGCTGCCAGGGCAGAGATGGGTCACATCTCAGCAGGGAAGAGCCACCCCACACCCAATCTGTATGTTAGAGTCTCAGCAGGTCTGAATTTCAGAATGGACTAGCGCATGCTCTGTAAAGGACATTGCTAGGGTTGCACCCAGACATCAACCTGTCAAGAGAGGGAATTCAGCATAAAGAGGTCACCATGTCATTCGGTCTTCCTGCTGTTCCTTTCCAAAGGGAGAGCCCTGGCTTTGACCCTGCTGCTATTACCTCCTGTCTGTCCTCAGGGTGGGGGAGCAGTTGTTGGGATGCCATCTCCCCATCATCTTACCCTCTACTTCATTTTTGGAGAGCACGGATGATTCCCAAGAGTTTCTGGATACAGCAGCACCCCATGCTTTGAGTGAGGACCTCATTTCCTACAGTGTAGGGTTAGAACTTTGGGACTGGAGAAAAGGGCCCAGAAATCTCCAGACACAGTCTTCCAAAGAGGCAGACCAAGTTTGTTCATTAATGGTTGTCTTATTTTTCTCTTCCAAGCCAAAGCTGGGTCCCCAAGCAGGGAAATGTGCGGCAGCTCCTGTGTTTAGATCCCAGCTGCCAAATCTGTGAGGCTGCGACTGAAGAGATTCAGCAGTTAGTGCAGAGTGAGAAAAGCCAGCTCTCCCCTGCTTTGTTGGGACTGCCACAGGGCTCTGCTCACTCTGCGCACCTGGAGATGTCGCCCATGTCTTTTGAACAGAATATGGAGCCTGGAAACCAAACACTAACACAACTAACGGGACACTTAACACAGTTGACCAACACATTCGGGGTCCAAGAATGCTGGAC
Organism: Mus caroli; assembly: GCF_978045245.1. Lineage (NCBI taxonomy): Eukaryota > Metazoa > Chordata > Mammalia > Rodentia > Muridae > Mus > Mus caroli. The sequence goes on from NW_028227261.1 coordinate 111,232,186, forward strand.
TGATCGTCTCCAGCTAGACCAAAATTTTCATCTCGCCAACATGCCCATGGTCTCAAAGTCTGTGACTTCTTCAAGGCCCAAGGAACCTATGGTTTTAATGATTGAGGAAACAATAGTGCAAAGCAAAGCAAAGCTTGACCAGGAAAGCCAAGACCTTCATCACGTGAAGTCCTCTGTGTCTTTACTATCCCTGGATCCAAACTTGACACAGACTATGTCCTTACATATGGACTCAATGCTGTCTTCCCATCTGCCATTACTTAGTCCTAAAGTCCGTGGGCTTCTTGAACTACATGTAAAAAAATGGATACATTTCCAGAAGTGGGGTCTTCCGAGACGTGTGGAGGAGTCCCTGAGGCAGCTCATGCCAGACCCAACATTATTGCGTCGATCTCGAGAAAAACCATCTTCCTGCACTCTGAGCAGCAATTCTAAGGTCACTGAGGACAGAACTGGGATCGTTTCCCACAAGATCAACAGCTTGTATTCGGCAGGCCAGCCTGTCCAGACCTTCTGGGTTTCCAAATGGCCTGTTATAAACCTGCAACAAGGAAGGCCCTGGCACCAAATTCATACTTGCTTGCCCTCTCATGAAGGTGAACACCTAAGGAATTTCTATCTACTCCCCAAGGCAAAAGCTAATGACTCAGGGGACAATCTTCAGAGTGAATATTATAGCCAGTTATTCTGTGGCCTTCCATCTCTTCACAGTGAGTCCTTGGATGTGACTTCCTTGAGCTCTCAAGGTACCTGCAAGAAAAAGGATATGTCCAAGCCCTCCACAGATGTTCAGCCCTCAGGGGTACTCTCGGACCTTTTCTTACCCAAAACACCATGTAAGTCAGTCTTGCCCTCTTCCCCGACTTCTCTGAATGGCAAGACTCCCTATGAGCATGAAGGAGCACAGATCACTGTCCCATTCCTGACGCTGGCTGAGTGTGAAGCACTGGAACGCCACCTCCTAGAGAAACAACTCAGCAAGCTTCAGTGGGGCCTGCCAGGTCTCCTCCTCCAAAACCAGCGCCGAATGCCATGTGAAGCACCCGGTGAGGCTAAGACAGTAAAAACTTCCTTGGCAAGGAAGCCCTTCTTACATCCCACCAGGGACATCTTCCCAGAGCACAAGCGCAGGCTGCTGGAATTCCACCTGCAGAAGCAGCTGATTCACCTCCGCTGGGGGCTGCCCCAGAGGATCCAGCGCTCCATGAATATGCTGCTCTCCTCGACAGACCCTCAGTCCCTGCCCTGCAGCAGCAGTAGGCTACCCAATGTGAGCATCTCACATCCGGGGAAACCAGAGGCCGATGGGCCTGGTGACGTGTTCTCACTCACAGGGGGCAAAGGGACAATCCCCATGCCACACTTGTTTGCCAAGACAAGGGAAATGTTGAAAAGCTATGTTGATTCCAAATGTGAACAGATCCGGGAAGGCAAGGTCCCGGCCCAAGTCTGGAGCTCTTGGGAATGCAAAATTCCTGGAAGCTTAGCAACAATGGCTCCCTTCCCTTGGATTCCACAAGGCCAATGCAGGAAGTTACAGGCAGAAAGTAAAAGTGACCCTGACTTACTTCACAAAGTTGTTCCCTGGAAACCAAAAACCCTCAGGCAGGAGACACAGACCTTATCTGGTACTCTCCTTGAACACTGTAAGAAGCCCCAATCCCTGCCTAAGGAAACCATTAAGAAACTGGAGACAACTTTACATCAAAAGTATCTGGCCTTCCTGTCAGGCCTGCCTGCCCTTTACTGTGTAGCTCTCTCTAGGCCTGCATCCCCAGCAGTCACTAGCCAACCTAGACTCAGAGAGAAGATGCCCAAAGCTGTCAAAAGCCCATCAAGAGCTCTGACTCAAATTACCCCACTTGAGCCCTGCGCTCAGGATGACAGTGAGGTGTCTGCGGACACTGCAGAAGAGTTCCAGCCTGGAGCAGAGGCGGACGGAAGGACAGAGAAGGTGCCTGCAGAGAGTCAGCCTCCCCCATGCAGACCCTACCCAATAAACACATATATCTTGGCCAAACTGAATTTCCACCTGAAAAAAAAGATCCTAGCAATGCAGTTTGGGATTTCTGAAAAGGAAAAGAGGGAATACAAGGAGCTAAGTACAGCTGACCTAGAGAGTGAATCCATCCAGGGATTTCTCAGGAGTCTACACATGTCAGAGAGCACACTGCTACAGGAACAGACCATTGCATGCCCATCTTCACCAGCCCCAAATGCAAAAGGGGTCCACCCTAAAAAACAGCCAGTTTCTGCAGTACAGGATGTGTGCCAGGAGCAAAGGCCTCCTCCTTCCAAAGCAGTGCCCCACAGTTCTGCCCAGCAGAGCTCCAAGGCCTCGCAATCCCAAAGGGATAAGACCCAAGTCTGTGTTGACATGGAAGCTGGAAGGAAAAAGTTCAACCTAGAGAAACCCAAAGTCATGGGGGACCTTGGAGAAGGGGACGCAGGTCTTGGGTTTTCCCTGGTCAGTCAAAAGACACGCCAGGATGGAGAGCAGGAGAAGAGGCTCCTGCACAGACCACTCCAGGGCTCCTCACAACAGGGCCATACCTTTCATCTTGAGGGTGCCTGTCCACACAGCCCCCGGGAGTCCCCTGAGCTCCAGTTCCCAGATCCACCTCCAGAAGTCTTCATGGAGACAGACTCTGAGCAGGACACGGAAGACAGTCAAAGTGAGGAATCCATTGTCCCAGAACCTGCGAGGACTGCTGAAGCCCCCCAGCCTGTGCTTTCCCGGGCTTCCCAGGGCCTTCCTTTCCCACGCTCACCAACTCAGAGAAAGCTTCTCAGGGCCAACCTGGTCAAGGTCACTTCCCACCAGGGCACGAGACACCAGCCTCTCCCTACACGAGGCCTGATTAAATTCTTTTTTCCTGCTATTAACCCCAAGATGAAGAGCAAAGCACACATGGAGCCATCCACGGTCTCTACACCTGGAAAGGTGGCCAAAACCAGTAAAGAAAATGTTGAAAGGGGTCTGTCTCAAGCTAAGAGCCCCACCAAGAAAACTAAGCCAGAGGACTCCAGAGGGCCCAAGGCCCAGCTTTCGTCCTCTGAGAAGTCAGTGATGGCCTCCTTAATAACTGCTCCCCATATTCTAGACAGTAAGCTCCGGCCTCGTTCCCGGCAGCTTGGCTCTGTCTCAATATTAGGCAACTCCCGCCATTGCCCTCGGCACTGTCCTAGGTTGGCTTATGCCACTCACCACAGAAACCTACCCTAGCTCCCAGGGTTTACTTCAGAAATGCTCTTCTGATAATGGAGACCGCCCTGCATGGTGACAGTTTCTAGGCTCCCCAACCTCTGTATCCCTTTAAGAGCATACCATTGTCATGTTCTTTGATGAACAGGTAGGGACTGCAGTACCCAAAATGTATTTTCTATCTCCGAATGAGTTGTCTGTCGTCTTTGTCTCTGCTGTATATTATTAAGAGAAGGTATGAAGGAAATAAAAATGCCCTCATCCCGGGAAGGAGACTTGAACTTACTTCAGACAAGTCAGTTTTCCTTAGCCCAACCTAGAATGTGAATTAAAACACTTGACCAGAAAGGAAGTCTCTTGTGTAATATACATTAAAGGTAAAGGTCAGGCTTGAGTTCCTTCACCAAACTCTGCCTGTCTCATATTTTGGGGCCAAAGGTAAAGTGATAAGGGGAAAATTGTGATGCTCTCAATTTAATTATGAAAGTCAAGGACTGGAATGAAAATGAAACAAAAGAAATTAGTTAGTGATGGCAGAGAACCATCAAAAAAGATTCTTCACGGTTTGGGACCTTTACCTACATCCCATCACCACCAGGATTACTGAGCCCTATTTATGCATGAACATTCCAAATGGTTAGCACCAATCAATCTAGAAGAAACTAGGTGCCCAGTGTAGTAGTGTGGGCCTTTAATTCCAGCACTTGCAAGGCAACACAGGCTGATGGGTGAGTTTGAGGCCCACCTGGCCTACCTAATGAGTTCAAGGCCAGCCAGGGCTGCACAGTAAGGTCCTGTCTCAACAACAAAGGTTCACAGAGACTATCCTCCTCCTCCTTCCTCAAAACACTGCCTCCACCCATGATCCTACCTTCTCATCTATACCAACATGAGGCCAAACGTACTCAGCTCTGACGGTGACTATTTCCCAACTGTCACGTGCGCCGGCTGAGGCCGAAAAGTACGACAACGTCCAGGGAATGGATTCCTCCTGGCTGGCATCTAACGGCTCCGTGGATTTTTTTTAATTTCAGAGATTCCTTTGTTTCTTGTTTGGGATGATGGCTGCCAGTGCATCATGATGTCATTAGTGACACAGTCCAGCCATCGCTTCGCTTTAGGACCATCAAAGCCATAGAGTACGGAGCCCTGACACAGGACGAAGTACTCGGATGAGGGTGAGGTCTCCGGAAGCATGGCTTTGAGAAAGACCTTGTACTCAACAAATATGTTAACTGTGGGCCGGGTGCTTGTCTCTTATGTCAGAGACTATGCTAAACACAAGACACGGGCTTTGCCATGACAGACCTTCTGAACTCTGGTTATAGTCCTTCTTATATATCCAGATTGCCTAGTCAATCCCATTATTCACCTTCGACTCTGCAGAGATGAACTCCTGAGTCCCCCACCCCAATGCTCACCTGTAACAACTCAGGTCAGTGTTTCTTAAAGTCCAATGGCTGCCCCGTCTCTCCAGTAGTTTGGCCATAGACAGTAGTGCCATCCTTGACTTTTTCACCTGAGAGTTCACATCCAACTCACCAGCCAATCCTGTTGTCTCTACCATCAGGGATGCACGCAGACTTGAGCCTATTTGCATGCCCTCTGCTGCTCATCACTGCAGTAGCACACTCAGAGATGAGCATAACCCAACCCAGAGCACACAAACATAAGCCTGAAAAAGATTCTAATACAATTTCAGTCTGGAGCCACTGGCTCGGTATTTCCCTAACCACCATTTTAGGAGGCTTGTGGACATAAATCCACTCTACATAAAAGGACTCTAGTAACAGAAGTATCGAAGATTCATAGGTCTTATATAAACTTAGTTTTTACCTTTAATGTAGAGTTTAGAATCCTGGTCCAGAGATCCTTTAGGGATTTTTTCCTCTGGTGGGTCTATGTAGATTATCTTTAAACATACGTGTAGAAAAGAGTAGGAATGGTCATAGTATATTCGCCTGATACACAGCTTCATCTCATGCATACACACTGTGGCAAAAATGATTAGAGCAAGCAGATAAAGGCCAGGTTTCAGGGCTGGGGAGACGGTTTCAGGGTTTAGTGGTTGAAAGTACCAGCTTGCCCTTCCAGAAGACTTGGATGCAGTTCCCACAACCCACATGTTGCCTCACAGCCATCTATAACTTCGGTTTCAGAGAATCCGGTGCCCTTTTCTGGCCTTCAGGGACATCAGCGTGCACGTGGTATGCAACCATCCACGCCAACAAAACACACACATGTACTAAATAATCTCCAAAAAAAATTTTAAAAGAGAAAAAACAAAGATCAGGTTTTAACCAGATAAAGCAGGATCTTCTAACGAATGTGTTCTGTTTCTGAATGGTGCCAAACACAAGCAACAGAAATGCCAAGAATTTTATTGGTGATTCTGTATTTGAGCTTTAAGTGCCATGCACACCATACAAAGTACAGCACTTACTGATTTCCTTGCAGAGCCAAATCTTCTATTCAGAGTTTTGTGTAACGTCTGGATGAAGCTCAGATACATAGCATATGAAGCCTGCAGATGTATATGCATATCTAGATACTAGATAAGGAATATAAAATATAGTATAATAACCTAAAATAGAAAGTGTGTATTTAGCCAGAGCTAGAAAATGATGATTTTAAACAAATAAACATTCTTTTGAGACTCAGTAAAGAAAACAAATATCTTTATTGGCTTAGCAACTGAAGTGGAGACATATTAATTTTCAGAACATCTTTTGTTGCGGCCTGCCCGCAGTCCACAACACGAACGGTTCAACTGAGAATGGCAGTTCGCTGAAAAGAGAGGAATCTAGACAGGGCGGAAGAAACAATGGAGCCAAGACAACAAGTTCTGATCAAGGCTCAATTTTACTATTTTCAGACACCCAGTTATAAAGGAAGGGGGAGGGAACCCAACTTCCCGCCAAGTAACTCAGGGTCCAGTAGCAGGACGAACACGTGTGTGCCTCCAGGCAGCAAAGGCAGGTTCCAGCAGTAGGTAGGCGTGACAGGATGAATGAGCCGGTAGCTCCACCCTTGAGCAAGCAAGTTCCAGGCTGGGGGAAGGGAGGCCACATTTCCTCCCATTAGTTAACAAAACAAAAATAAAAAAGGGGGTGGCCTGAGGCAGAAAAATTATCTATGTTCAATAGTTCTGCCTGAGTTTTTTAGGGCTAAAGAAAAAACCTGTTTCCGTGGATTCCCTAACTTTTCTAATGGTAAACTGTATCTGGCTAAGACTGTCTTTAAAGCACTGACGGAATAGCAGCGCTGGGCTGTAGGCTCTGACTTTATAATGCTAATTAGTGCTGAATAGGTAGCTACCTGTTTGCATTTTAAGTAGGGCGTTGGAACCCTGGCTGAGTTTAACTAAACAATTTTAGAATAACACTGAGCTGATAATCCTCCGCAATTTTGGATGATAGGCAGGGGAAACAGTGCGAAGGGGTTAAGACCAGCTCTTTAGTACAAGGCCAGTTGGCTTTTTTATTTGGGTGGGAGGCAGTGAAGGGCCTGCCCTTACGACAGCAAGGTCTCCAACCTCTCTCCCCCCTATTAATTAAGTTTAAATAGGCAATGCTTAACAGAGGTGATCAAATGATTTTTTTCATCCATAGATGAGTGGGCCTTTAACCTTGACTTGGGTGGACATTGACCTGATTCCTCCCGTGAGCATTATAACAACTCACATCTGTGGCTCTTGGTATCTTTTGGGGAGGGTAGGCAGAGCCTTAAGTATTTTTGGTTTTTAGCTGGAGTCAGATACCAACCTCTTTCAAATCAGGTGTGTCGCACAGGGAACTCAGAAACGGTCAATCTGGACCTTCCCTCCGCAGTAATCTCCTGCGCCAAGCGGTACCCATACTGTACTCATATGATTATGAATCAGTAGCGCAGTTCTGAGTTAATGCGCGGTCTCTATATGAGACTTGTCAACCTCAGATTTAGCAAGGCCTAGACAAGAATTATGTCAGTATTAACACCATTAATTTTAGTTAAAATAGGAGCTGAAAGTCTTTCCTCTTCATACCTGTTATTCCCTAGCCTGAGGAACTAAGGACACCTTGCAGTAACAGCAAGGGTGGAAAGCCAGAGGCCAGCTAAGGGACTAAGCCCATCTCTATCAAAATAAGAACTAATCTCTGTAAATATATATGAAATTTCTACTTCCCTAGCTCTCCTGGTAAATCTAAATCTTATCTTAGACTAAAAAGCCACATGCTGGGATGTCCTTGGAAGGGAGATTAGCAGTACCACCTGTTTGCTCTTAGGGGCGGAGAACTGGAGAATGTAGATTGACCTGCTTGAGAAAAGGAAGAATTCTAAACAATGAGAGTGTAGCAATGTAAATTTTCTGTTTGGAGAAGTCAAGGTACTTTATTTAGATGCAAATTGTAAAGCTAAAGCTAGTTTCAAATTAGAAGTAACTGGGTGCCAGCGGTGCTGCAGACTGACCTTTAATGTCAGTTTGCAAAAAGTTTAGGACAAATAAGGTGAAGGCAAGATGAGCCTTTGGTGACTTTGGGGGAAATGCTCTGAATTAACTTTGCTAGGTAATTTAGAATATAGGAATCTCTAATAATTGAACTGAATATTAGAACAGTCTAAGATTGAGTTAGAATGGCTGGTCACACTGAAGAAGAGTGAAAAATCATTATGACTCTATTAAATGACTAATTTTACTAAGTCTGAATATACAGTCTCTGATGTACTATTGCCATAAAGTTAAAAGGCTAGAAGCTAGTCCAAACTAGAAAAATGACAAGCAAGGATTTAAGGTAAACTTCCCTTGAGAAGCATTAGTTAATAAAATACTTTCCACTTAGGAAACAATATATACTGAAAGATTAAAACTTTTGGCTTCTTGTAAAGAAGCAGAAACAATAAACATTTTTCTTACATAATGTAAAGCTATATTAGCCATACGTAGAGGCAAAATTTTCTAGTGATTACCATTTTACTAGAAGCAAAAATCTTTGAATTTAAGCATTATTTTAAACATCTGAATAGATCTGTAACACTGTTAAAAAGAAATTTTCTTGAACACAGGGAAAAACTTTTTTAGGCATTGTTTGCAAAACAAAAGAAAAGGCCACAAGCCGCTCTGGGGTTGCCCAGAGCCCTGTATTGACTCAAAGGTAAAATACTTTTTAATTTGAGCATCAATCTTAAATTTGCAATCAAACTGCAAGCTGCAGTCAATGGAACAATGGCAGTTTTAACCATAATTTTTAAGTTTTTGTGTAAGGTTAGGATAATACCTACAACTTTGGGAAAGCAAAACCTATGTTTAAAACAATTTATCACTGTTAAAATCAATATTAGAAGCATTACTATCATATTACGAAGTTTGGATATCAATTAATACCTATGAATACCTATTAAAGCAAGCTTTAACGCTTTAATAAAGAGGCATTGCTTTATATCTTATCTTAAATTTTACTATTTAGGATAGGAACCACATTAATCATTATCTAAACTAGAAATATCTAAAGAGACTCAGCCTCTGAAGCTTAATCTCAAACTCTAACTCGCTTCAGGGCCTCACCAACTTTCTCCCAGGTTCCACAATCTATCGTTTCTTCTTCTTTGAACCATGGACAACAGCTATCTATCTTATCTAAAAAATTTCTGACTTTGAACCCTTCCTTCTTCCACCTAAGCAGCTTTCTAAAAAAACTGCGGCACACCACCTGTCTCCGTATCTAGTTCCGATTAACGAACTACTGACCCCAAGCAGAAACAGTGTTGGGTCAGCACTGATTCAAACTTGATTCGTATCCTACCGCATCCTCAGCAACACTTTACAAAACTGAAATTTTAGGCTAGCGCTAGCATGTGTACCTGTCCGTTGCTCCAATGCTCCTCCGATACGAAGATCCTTTCCTTTCTTGTGGAGCTCCACACAGCAGTCGTTTCTCTTAGCATCCCTCTGCCATTCTTCAGGTCCCAGTTCTGGCACCAACTGTTGCGGCCTGCCCGCAGTCCACAACACGAACGGTTCAACTGAGAATGGCAGTTCGCTGAAAAGAGAGGAATCTAGACGGGGCGGAAGAAACAATGGAGCCAAGACAACAAGTTCTGATCAAGGCTCAATTTTACTATTTTCAGACACCCAGTTATAAAGGAAGGGGGAGGGAACCCAACTTCCCGCCAAGTAACTCAGGGTCCAGTAGCAGGACGAACACGTGTGTGCCTCCAGGCAGCAAAGGCAGGTTCCAGCAGTAGGTAGGCGTGACAGGATGAATGAGCCGGTAGCTCCACCCTTGAGCAAGCAAGTTCCAGGCTGGGGGAAGGGAGGCCACAATCTTTCATTTTTATTTTACCAATAAATTTAAATTAACTGTCAAAGATTTACCAAAATCATATGAACCAAATAGCACTTAGGGCTGATTTTTTTTTAACTTAAAAAAAAAGTTTATATGTATATGTGTTTGCTTACATATATGTATATGTAGCTTACATATATGTATATGTACCATATGAGTATCTGGTTCCCACACTGGGCATCAGAGGCCCTGGAGCTGGAGTCAGTCAGTTGTAAGCTGCTGTGTAGGTGCTGGGAACAGAACCCAGGTCCTCTAGAAGTACAGCCAGTGCCCTTAACCACTGAGCCATCTCTCCAGGCCCCATTTAGGGCTGATTTAATTGTTTTAACTTACACAGACACTCACTGATCTATAATACAATAAATGTAGGCGTGCATACAGAACACGTGTGTACACAGCCATTCATAAAAGCCCATAGGCTGGATTGCTTTCATTATACACAGCATTTTGTCCATTTTTCCTCTCTCTCTCTCTCTCTCTCTCTCTCTCTCTCTCTCTCTCTCTCGATAGGCTGGCCTCAAACTCAGAGTTTTTCCTGGGTCTGCCTCCCCAGTACTGGAATTAAAATCATTAAACTACCACACTCAGTGGTTAGATCTGCATTTCTAAATGCAATGTGACTTGGTAGAAATTTACTCAAAGACACTGAGATTATCCAAACATCACTTAGAAAATCTTGTATAAAAACCCAGTGGAAGGGAGCTGGTGAGATGGCTCAGTGGTTAAGAGTGCCGACTGCTCTTCCAAAGGTCCTGAGTTCAAATCCCAGCAACCACATGGTGGCTCACAACCATCCGTAACAAAATCTGACGCCCTCTTCTGGAGTGTCTGAAGACAGCTACAGTGTACTTACATATAATTAATTAATTAATTAATTAATTAATTAAAAAAAACAGTGGAAATCAACAGGTCAACAAGTGGGAGTGTCTTACAGTTTATAAGTGGGTGTTGCCCCTGATTTGAGATTATAAGCAAGCAATGCCCTTTCAAAGGGAAATGTCTTTTGCTGTGAATTTTTCTTTTTGTTTTAATATTCATTTTGTTTTATTTTATGTGTGTTGGTATGAGGGTGTCAGATCTCCTGGAACAGGAGTTACAAACAGTTGTGAGCTGCCATGTAAGTGCTGGGGACCGAATTGGGGTGCTCTGGAAGAGCAGCCAGTTCTCTTAACCTCTGAGTCATCTTTCCATTACTGTCAACTTTTAAATGGCTAACCAAAACAGCAGGTGGCCATACTTTAGAGATCTGTCTAGGCAGATGTAAACTGTGTGACAGTTCAGTGTGACTCCTATTCTAATCAGATCCAGCTCTTCAATGTGGAGGAAGAGTACTCTCCCATCCACCAAAGGGCCTGCCTGGGTGACCTGCAGGTCCTCCCTGTCCTATGAGGCCAGAGTCAGAGGGAAATCACACGGATGGGAGAGCCTGGTAGGTCAGGTGCACAAAGCAAACAAAGAAATTGTTTTCCCCCAAAACAATTTCTCCCGCCCTGAGTATCAGCCATGGGCTTGTACCTCACAAAGGCCCACTAACCAACGCTCTCCTGTCTCCCACTAACCAACGCTCTCCTGTCTCCCCGTTTCTGGGATTGATGAGCCCTAGAATACAAGATGCGGTCATCCACAGTACAAGAGAGGAAAGGGGGGGAACGGGGAAAAAACACTTAGATGAAAGAAAACACCAAGGTTAAGACAGGCTGTGTAGATTAACCCGGTAACAAGAGGTATAGGCTACCAAATCCTGGTTCTGATGCCAGAAAAGAAAAAAACAAAAACAAAAACAAAAACAAAACAAAAAAAAAAAAAGGAAGGTCCTCATCTGATGTCAGAAAGATTCCAGAAAGGTACTTGAGAGTCATCACTTCTCCCCTTGAAGCCTCAGATTTACAACTTAGATTTCCTGCAACCTACCTGGGGTGATTCTCACAACAAAGGTATCTCTCAGCCTCCTCACCATCAGACGGTCTACTACATCATCTCAGTCAAGCATTCCTGCCTTACAGTGAGTACCAGAAACAACAGCAGAAAACAACACCCACCCCCTTTTCCCTCGCAAACATACACATACATACATACACATATACACACATACATACACACCCACTTACACCCACATACACACATATACACACACATAGACACAGACACACACATATACATACATATATAAACACACATATACAAACATACATGCATACACACACACACACACACAGTCCTTCTTTCAATGGTTGGTAGCTTTATACTCACAAGAAGTTACCTTCCAGTAGGAACACAATCATGTCCCACCTTATTCCTCAAAGACAAGACTGGGTAAGGCAGGTAGAAATTCAGCTAGGTCACCTAGACTGTGTGCTGTAATCTCAGTAACAGAACAGTGATTCCAGGCAAGGCTATCCGGGGAGTGAGTGAAAATGGAGACATAGAAGGACTGGGACTTAAGATGCTTTTACCTTAAGAAACTGAAGGATTGGGGTACAGCGCAGCAGTAGAGAGCTTGCCTGTGACAGGCCTTGCATGTGGTCCCTAGAAGTGGGGTGGGGGTATAAACCTGAAACCAGAGGAGAAGCTAAAACACAGAAAGCATTGAAACATGGTAGCCCCGGTGGTAGCAAAAACAACAGAAGACTTTGTCATCCTGGAAGTGAAAAGAGGATGATTTTCAAGAAGAAAGTGATGCACGGCATGTCTGCCGTGTGCGGTGCAGACATCTGATTTAGCTGCAGAAAGATTATTCACAGCCTTGAGAAGAACAGCCTTGGGTGAGTGAACCACACGGACATGATGGGAAAGTATCAAGAGGAAAAAAGTAGAGCCAGGTATGGAGGGTTATGCCTAAAAAGTCCAATATTTGGGGGCTGAGAAAGGAAGATGGTGAGTTCAAGGGCAGCTGGGGCAGAGAGAGAGAGAGAGAGAGAGAGAGAGAGAGAGAGAGAGAGAGAGAGAGAGAGAGAGAGAGAGAGAGAGAGAGAGCAGGAAGTGACAGGAGGGGAAGAGAGAGACAAAAGAGAAAGAACAGGCTTTGCTCCCACAAATAGAACACAAAATTAATGGGAGCCCCTCGTGTGTCAAAAGAAGAAAGTTCTCCATCAGTTAATGTGTGGACAATGACTGGGGGTTGGGAGGGGGAGGAATCTAGGAAGGGACAATGGCTTCCCAGGAGAGTCAAGCTAAGGAAAAGAATGAAGGCAGAGAGGGGCTCTCTAAGTTAGCGTAGAAGTTTCTATTAGGCACAAACATCTGGTGGCAGCATAAGAGCCCAGGTAAGTTGAAGTTGCTGTTGGTGCATCTGAAGCAGGTGTTCATGGAACATAGGAGCCGCAAGAATGAATCCAGTACTGAGTGCCCAGAGCCTAAGAGCACCTGAGTGCACAGCAGAGGATCAGGGAGCAGTGCTGTCTGAGGAGAGACCCAGGGAGTAGGGGAGTGAGGCCTCCCTAGGTTCTCATTCATCCTTCAGGGCCATAGACCATACTCTAAGAGAGAGACTTTTTGTTTTGGGGACCACAAAATATTCTCATTGACACTTAGTGGCCACCAAAGAGCCCTCAGAATGTGCTGCTGCAGCTGCTGCTTCACCCTTCCAACATGACACAGAGAGGCCAAGAACTCTAATGCTGGGCTTAGTGATGATATGGTATCAGGGGTAAGAGGATGCTCTTGATCTTAAGAAAATTTATCTTCAGTAGCCAACTCATCCAACCAATAAGAAGCAGACACAAGGCTTACTAACTCCAGCAGAACACATTTGTTTGGTATGACATGTCCACAGCAGAAAGCCCACATGGTAAAAACATGGGCATGTCCCTACTTTGAGTGGGAGATGACCCTGCACATAAAGGGAGGAAGCCCGGGCCTTAGTTGGTCCAGAGGGCAGAGAGCACAAGACCACACCTGCTGAGCCAACATTCTCCCAGGTGTTTTCCTGAAGCATCTTCAAAATGGAAAGGAGGTCTTGTGACAGGCACATCCTCTGCCTGGTGGGAGCTGGGCAGAGAGCCACAGCTGGAGGAGCCTGGGGACAGAGAGTAATAAAGGGAATTGACTCAAATGTCATGGTGGCCCAAGGTAGGAAGGTGGGTTACTGTGCACACATCCTGGTTTAGGGTGGAGCAGGTCCTTCCGATGGCTCCCCACAGGCTCCCGCCTGTCACAATCCATCATGGGCTCATGCTGCTGACCCACCTCCCACAGCAAAGGGCTGGGGAGATGAACTGCAACAGAGACTTTTGGGATCCTGAGTTCTCAGCAGAGAAGTGAGCAAGAAGACAGAGGCCGAGACTATGATTCAGCAGGATGCCGATGGAGGATGGAGCCTCCCCATCCCTTCCCACAATCCCAGCACAGCCCCATCCATTCCCATCCCTCAGACTTAAGGGAGGGAAACTCTGAAGAAGCAAAAGCCTCATGCAAGCACAAATTCAAGTGGCTCACGCCTTTAATCCCAGCACTTGGGAGGCAGAGGCAGGCAGATTTCTGAGTTCAAGACTAGCCTGGTCTTCAGAGTGAGTTCCAGGACAACCAGGAAACCCTATCTTGAAAAACAAAACAAAACAAAACAAAACAAAACAAAAAGAATTTACAGCCTAGATTTAGTGGTAGATGGCAAGAATATATCAGTGCTTGATTAGAACTGTGAAGGTCACTCTAGCACTTCCTGACATGATAAATGGCACTGACCTTCTAGAACATTCCCTTTTGGCTCTCAAGAAGAACATTTCAAAATAGCCTGGAAGACATGAGGCCCCGCTCCTAGCTCAAGAGTTATTGACAGTTGATGGCTCCTAGGAAGGGAAGAGTGAGTTTTCTTTGAGGGTATGGTCCTTGGTAAGTCAACTAAATTCCAATGGGTGCCTCCATAATCCTTAGTTCATGGGCTGCACAAATTGCACTCAATGGGATATAAAATAGATTTAAAGGAGACACGAGGTTGGGAGGGGGTGGGGATGGGTACAGATCTTGGGTGGGTCTTGGAGGAGTTGCGAGAAACAGTGGGTGTGGCTACAATAAATACACTGCTACTCAGTGGCTGCTGTGCTCGGGTCCCTACTATGCCAACCCCCTAGGGCCTAATCTCCAACTGGACAGACAAAGAACAAAAATGGCCCCTTTGTCCACCGCAAGAAGAAAAAAGAAACGAAGACAACATTGAGGCATGTGTAAACAAGAGTTCTTACCTCACACAGATGCCGGGACACAGGACAGAACTGTGCCTAGTAGGTCTGGGCATGCAGAACACTGTCTCTTCTCATACCTAGAGATTGAAGTCAGGGCCCTGACCACATGGTTAGGAAAAGAGCATGGGGAGAAAGGAAGCCCGGGAAAGAATCGGGAAAGATCTTCTTGTTTTCAGAGGGTGGGCGCTGCCAACTGCTGCCCTTCTTGCCTTCTCCCTCTCCACACATCTCTCAGCCCCTGCCCAGGCAAGGAGCATGGGGGATTTCCAGAGTGTAGCACTTCCAAGGTCAGGCCCGCTTCAGAGGCCAGAGGGCCGGGGGCCTGGGCAGGCAGCCTGACCCGTGGGAATCCAGACAGCGGGAAGGGAAGCCATTATTTGCGGTAAATCGTGCTGGCAGCTGGGGTGTGTCAGGGGGGATGGGCGTGGGGTGTCAAAAGGAGAGGCTGAAGCAAACTCACATGGAAACAGAGACCCAATCACACAGGTTCATATGACAAAGTCAACCACGCCACTCAAAACTGAACCAGACCGTGAAAAATCTTGTCTAGAAAATGCACCTCCATAGACAATACCCCAAATCTGACATGCTGGAGCAGACACAGGCAAGACAGTCATGCAGACAGAAAGACGGGCTTACATACAAAACTATGTAGCCAGTCACACGGATCCAAATGCTGTCCAACCCCATCCTTTAAGCACCTCTCCCCCAGTAAGCCTCTAGCTTTCTTCTGATCCCTCCTTCCTTTCTGCTGAGACCAGGTCTCACTATGTAGCCCTAGCTGACTTGGAACTAACTCTGTAGGCAGGTCAACCTCTAACTCAAAGAGATCTACCTGGATCTACCTCCAGAGAACTGGAATTAATGGCATACCATCATGCTGGCCCTTCTCCCTCCTTTAAATCTGGTTTGTAACTTCTATCCTATTGCCTGTCCTTAATGGGATAGCCTTGGATTCATGTGTATATCCTGATCTCAACAACTTGATGGTCATGTCTTAAATATCCACAAAAGGAGGGTCTTGCCCAGTGGCAGAGCACTAGCCTCACATATGAAGGTTTTTGATTTGCTCTTGAGTTCTATAGGGAAAAATTCAGAACACCAGTGACCCCAATACTTGAGAATGTTCAGTAGTTAATGATGGCAAAGATAGGTGCATGCCAGAAACTGTTCTCAGGGACAGACTCTCTTTTAAGATCTACCAAAGTCAGGTGTGAGTTCACGACCCTCTTTAGAATCCCACCTACCACACATCACCATGAAAAGCCTCAGTTTACCCAGGGTCCCATGCCTGCAGACTACTGACCCCCTACAGTCTGACACAGCAGGTACAAGGGAAGAACAAACTAGGCAGACATGCCTGATCCAGGTCACCCTTAGGGAACCATCAAAGTCCCAGGTGCCCCAGAAGGGGGCCCT
Organism: Mus caroli; assembly: GCF_978045245.1. NCBI lineage: Eukaryota > Metazoa > Chordata > Mammalia > Rodentia > Muridae > Mus > Mus caroli. The sequence continues at coordinate 111,248,310 of NW_028227261.1, forward strand.
GGCACAGGCATGGTTCCTTTTATAGCTCTATGGCAAGCTTTAATGTTAGCTGCAATCCCACTACAAGCCCAGCCTTACAGCCATACTCCTAACCAAACTCCAGTCTCATTCCCAGAAAGAGAAGGGTGGTGTGGTAAATGCCAACAAGGTGCTTGAATGGCCAAATGAGCCTGTCACAGAAGGCTTTGGTGCTCCTTTTCCCTTGGACCTAGATGGTCACCCGCCCTACTTTGATAGCTCTAGAGAGACTTACAGCCTCACACAGGGAACCTAGAAAGCAGCCCAGCAGACTCTCCCCATATCAGAGCAGAATTGCACATAACCATATATCCCTCCCTGAATTGTCTTAGAAGTTCAGAACCAACCTCCAACATACAATGTAAACTCCTTGGCTGATCCTAACCTCAAACCCAAATTCAGTGCCCGACTCCATTCTGTCTTTAAAAGACCAATCCAACATATACCAGCCTTTAACAGCAAGAATCACAACCCAGTTCAAAACTCCACACTAACAGCAAGATCCTTCCCTGTGCTGGCCATAACCCTATTCTAATCTGATCCCAGATCAACACCATTCTGGGCATCCATCTAATTCCAAACCCAACCCTGAACAGTTGCACACTGGGTAACATACACCTCTAAGCTGGGAATACGACTTTCACAGCTTCAGGGACTCAGTGGCTCTCGCTGGCACAGTCACCATCGGCTTTTGTCCATGAGGTACCTTATTCCTGGGATGGCTCACTCAGTGCTCTGCCGGGAACCCAGGAGCACCAAAGCACCCAGGCCTTTTGACCCTGGTGGAATATGCAGACCCATGGGTCCTGGCATACCCCAGAGCCTCTTCCAGGATTAGCTCAACCCTTGAGCTGAAATTCCCACCATACCCTCCCCTTGGCTCTTGTCTGCCAAACTCAGAGGGAGCATCTGCTGCCCTGGAGGCCCCGAGGAGACAGGAGCAGGCAGGCACAGAGCTGAAGAGAATGTGGCTATTCCAATACGGGGCTTTCCAGACTCTTGCGACACCTAAGATGTCTACCCCAGAATGGCCCCAGGTACCAGCCCCAGACAGGTAGTGGACCTGCTGGAAGTGAGGCTGAGAGAGGTAGCAATGCACACGGCTCCTCTCTCGCTCGCTCTAGGGACTTGGTCTGTCTCGTTGTTAGCGTTAGCATCAGTCACGCTCTCTGTAAGGAGTGGGGACTCCTTACACCCAGGTACCAGTGTAGAAACCCTCTGCTTCTGAGCCTCCATGGGCCTGTCAAACAGTAACCAGGCTTCCTGAGGAGTCAAGACTTTCACACTAAGGACTGGAATACTTAAGCAGACACTCAAATCTCAGACGGACACCCATTGGTCTCTGTGTCCTTTCTGCACTATTTACATGCAGTCTGGCTCAGGGACCCAAAGCAGTTCTAGGATGTAATCCCCTAGACCTCCGTGTTTGTGTTAGGGTTCAGGTGGGACTGTGGACTAGGATGAAGCCAGCAGTAAAGGCAGAAGACTAGGTGGGCGTGGGTCTCTGGAGTCCTGAGAACAGAAACAATAAGGTCCTCATCTAACTTCCCGCCAGCCTTGCTTCTTCCCAGGCTACCTCAGTGTCTCTAGTCACAGACCAGGTAGGGGCAGGTCCCATTCATCTCCTTTGTTTTCTTTTTTTTTTTTTTTTTTTTGGTTTTTCGAGACAGGGTTTCTCTGTGTAGCCCTGGCTGTCCTGGCACTCACTTTGTAGACCAGGCTGGTCTCGAACTCAGAAATCCGCCTGCCTCTGCCTCCCGAGTGCTGGGACTAAAGGCGTGCGCCACCACGCCCGGCTTCCTTTGTTTTCAAGACAGATGTTTCCTTCCCTAACTTTTTCCCACCAAGGTTTCCAGTCCCATCAAACCTTCAGTTACCCACAAGGGCCTTCCTTCATTTGGACTCTAAGCCCAGAAGCAAGCAGGAAGACCACCTGACCCCTGACCCCACAACCCCAGGATGCATCATCTCTTTAGGCTGTTCTATCTCTACAGGCTCACGTTCAGCAGGAGAGGTTCCTGGTCTGTGCTAGGAAGAGTTTTCAGGATCCAGGAATGTGGGCAATGATGGGACCTGAGGGGAAACCACAAATAAAGACAAGGCAGGATCTTAGGTGAGAGAGAAGCGCCTAGATATTTTAGAAGTCAAATCCACACGGCCCCCTTTTCACTCTTTATACCCCCTCCCCTACCTTTATTTCCTGTGCTAGGCTGGAAAGTAACCTTCCTCCAGAGAGGCAACTGGGACATCATTTCCTCTGGTCACCTTTGTTCCTTCCCACGAGCTTTTTGCCCATCTGGAATGTGGGATGGGAGCAGAACCGGCCCAGGTGGCTCTTTCAGCGTCACCCGTCAAATGCTTGGAATTACCTGGACAACCTGGTAAAAATACAGATTACTTGGCTCTGTTCTGAGAGTCTATTTAAGTTGATCTGGGATAATGGCAGATGCGTTTATTTTTAACAAGCTTTCCAGGGGATTCTTAGTGCAGCCAGTTTGGGAAAGAGTCAAATTCAGGATGGCTGTCATCTACATACCTAGCTCTAAGCCCTGCGATCTTCCTTTTTTAGAAAACTCAGAGACAAGTTACTGCTTTAGGGTTCTCTAGGGGAGCCAAACAGATGGAACAGGTACATGCTCAAAAGGATATTTATTAGCCTGGCTTATACAGTAGCATCCAGGCTACTCAACAATGATGATCTTCACACTGGAGAAGCTAAGAGCCTGGCAGCTGCTGTCCACAAGGCTGAATACCTTAGCATGCCAGACTGGCACTGATGGCCTAGCAGAGTCCCTGAAAGCCACTGGTCTTAAGGTTGGAAGCCAGAAGAATCAGGGTTCTGACATCAGCAAGGAAAGGCAGTGGCAGCAACAGAGTAGATAAACTCACCAGCAAGACTCAAGGCGAGCAGGCAAAATGCAAAAGTATGTTGTCCCTCTGACCTTCTTATAGCTGGACAGTTACTGGAAGGAACTACCCACATCAAGTGGGTAGTCCTGTGTTTATGATGTGCTTACCCACTTCAAGTGGGTAGTCCTGGCTCTGTGATGTCTACCCACTGTAGCCAGGAAAACCCCAGGGCTGGAGAAATGGCTTGATGAGTGAAAACATTTGTCTTGAAAGCCTGATAGCCTGAGGTCAAGCCCAGAACCCATGAGAAAAAGGCAGGTGCAGCTGCATGCATCTGTAGACCCGGCATTCCCATAGTAAAAACGGAGGTAAAGACAAACCTTTGCCTCAGTGAGATGGAAGGCAAGAACTGTCACCCCAGAGTTGTCCTCCGACCTCCATAATTGAGCTATGGCACATGCAAGCTCAGATGCATGCATGCATACTCTCTCTCTCTCTCTCTCTCTCTCTCTCTCTCTCTCTCTCTCTCACACACACACACACACACACACAAACACACACACAGACTAGTTAATTTTAAAAGAAAACAAAAACCTTCCTAGATATTCTCAGAGGCTAACCTTATTCTAGATACCCCTCACAGGTGTGACCAGAGATTTATCTCCTAATTCCAGACCCACTCAGGTTGACAATTAAAACTTACCACCAGAGAGGCGACAGAGAGCTCTCCTAGAGGACGGGGGTTCACTTCCCCGCCCCTGCTCGGGGTGACTTACGCTGCCTAGAACTGACTCCAGCTCTAGAACACCCACGTCGCACAGATCCATACACACAACAAATAAAACACAGCTCCAACGTGGCTGTACACACCTTTAGTCCTAGCACTCTGGAGGCAGAGACAAGCAGATCTCTGTGAGTTTGAGGCCAGCCTGCCTGATCTACGTAATGAGTTACAGACCAGGCCAACCCTACATTGTGAGACTCTGTTTTAAAAGGAAGAGAAAGAGAGAAGAAAGAAAGAAAGAAAGAAAGAAAGAAAGAAAGAAAGAAAGAAAGAAAGAAAGAAAGAAAGAAAGAAAGAAAGAAGGAAGGAAGGAAGGAAGGAAGGAAGGAAGGAAAGAAGGAAAGAAAGAAAGAAAGAAAGAAAGAAAGAAAAGAAAAGAAAAGAAAAGAAAAGAAAAGAAAAGAAAAGAAAAGAAAAGGAAGGAAGAAAGAAAAGATAATAACCAGAGCTACCAACCTTCTGTGTCACCTCCACAGAGGAGAAAAATAGATGGAAATTTAAATTTTTCTAGTGCCAAGATCTAGGTTAAAAAAAAAAAATCTAAGACATCTTGTGTTGTTTTATTTGAGACAATGTCTCACTGGCTGTCATAGAACTCCATTTGTAGACCAGGCCGGCCTCAAACTCACAGAGATCGAATTGCCTCTGCCACCCGAGCGCTGGGATTACAAGTTTATGTCCTCTGATTCAGGACATATTATCTCTTATTTTTCCCAGCCATTTTCCAGGAAAACCACCTTCTTGCTAGCAAGGATGCTCCCTGCCCTGCATAGTGTCTCAGCCTGCTAGCAACCTCAGTTCCCCAGCCCTTGTGACCAGTTCTTCTTCCCTGTGAACCATCCCAACAGTACCCGTTTCCCCCACAGAAGGAACCCCAAATACCACCCTGTACAGCAAAGACAACACACTTAGAAACATCTCTTTGGGGAAGTCACAAGTAGATGATGGCACTGTCCTCAACAAGGGCCGTCAGCCAGGCATAGTGGCATACTCCTTTAACCTCAGCCCTCAGGAGACAGAGGATGGTTACATCTAAGTTTGAAGCTAAGAGTGTTATCAGCCTCTGAGAAGCATAAGAACTGATGTCCAAAGATCCCACACTAGATGGTCTGAGTTTCCAGTAGTCGTCAAGAAGCTACAAATACTCAAAATATAGCTCACTCAACAGAAAAACAACAAACAAACAAACACTGAGAGGAGAAACATTACTGAGAAAGCCCAGACATCCGGCACACTACCAAAAGTTATGTTATTGTTACTTAACAACCTTCAGGTGGCTGAAGGGAACTCTGGGCAGAAAAGTAAAGGAAATCTAGGAACTGTACATCCGTGAGAAGAGGAGGTTTAGAAAGCAGTGTGTGGAACTGCGGAGGACAGGCAGAAGCAGCACCTCACAGCCTTGATGCACTATTTAGGAGGCAGAGGCAGGACCATCCGAGCTCAAGGTCAGTCTGCACTACAGAAAGAGGCTGAGCCCAAATTCTGCAAGGAGATGCCAGGTAAGACAAGCACCCAGGGGTGAGGATGGGACTCAGGTCTGTCTCAGCTGTCAGGACAGACTGTAAGGTTCTTAAGAGGACAAAAGAAGAGGAGCAAACAAAAAAAAAAAATCAGTACACAGAAGGAAATGATACAGATGAAAGCAGAAATAAATAAAGAATCAAAAGATGATAAAAATAAAAATCATTAGAAGGCAGAGGTTGGTGGATCTTGTGTGTGTGTATATATATATAGATAGATAGATAGATATCATATATAAAATAAGATAAAGGGTCATTGAATGTCACCCTGGATGCCCTGGACTAGGCTGGCTTTGAATATTATATATATATATATATATATATATATATATATATATATATAAAATGTCAAGGGAGACAGCTTAGTGGTTAAAAGCACTGGCTTCTCTTCCAGAGGATCCAGCCTCAGTTATCGAAACCTACATGGTGGCTCACAACCATCTGTAACAGCAGTTCTGAGGGACCGGATGCCCTCTTCTGCCCCCAAGTGCATGCGCACACGTGCACAGAAGCTATATATATATATACACACGCACATATAAATGTATGTATATATATATACACATGTAGGAAAGAACATCCACACACATGAAATAAAATCATTTTTTTAATTTAAAAGATCAAGTCATTGAAGTCAAAAGTGAAAGTAGGGACATCAGTATAATTTGACATAAATAAAAAAGATCCAATAAACTGGGTGTGGTGGTGCTTGCTTTTAATCCCAGACTCGGGAGGCAGAGGGAAGTGGATCTCTGAGTTCAAAGCCAGCCTGCTCTACAGAGCAAGTTCTAGGATAGCCAGGGCTACACAGAGAAACCCTGTCTCAAAACAAAAAACAAACAAAAAGGGTGTGCTATGTATGACTCTGTTCCAACCTAGGTGAAACGGATAAATTCCAAAATCACAAAAACTACCAAAATCAGCTACAGAAGAAACGCACCTTCCTTCCGAGTGGGTTCGCACCACGTGAGAACACTGAATAAGGAATAACAATTGCAAAATACCCAAACTAATAAAATACCAGGTCCAATGGCTTCAGTGGGAATTCTCTTCAACATCACAACAGTTTTAACATCCATTGTTCTCAAAGTTTCCAAAAGTCTGAAGAGCTGGCATTCCCTAACACATTCTCTGAGGTCAGCGTTACCTGATCCTGAGGCTGGAAAACGAGCCTACAGGAAAACAGCAGACCAACCCCCATCCCTTATACATGAAAACACAAAATATTTAAAAAAAAACAAACAAACTCAGCAGCACAGTGAAGTATTATGTACTACGACTAAGTGGGGTCTGCTCTCAGGTTAAAACAAGACCACATTAACATGAAGGGGAAACCCATACAATCTTACCGCATTATTAAAAATAAAATGAATCCAGTGCCCTTTCAGGAGGAGAAAATAATAGCCCATTAACTGAAAATGGCAAGAAACATCCCAACATAATAAAGGACTATGAGAATCCTACCTTGTCGTCAATAAGGAAAGACTGAGCTCTCTTCAGATCAGGAACATACAAGATGCTCACTTCAACCCAACAGTGCAAGCTATAGTGGAGAGAGGGAGGGGAAGAGAGAGAGAGACAGAGAGAGAGAGATAGAGACAGAGAGACAGAGAGAGAGAGAAAGAGAGAACTATTAGCAATTAATAATTCCACCACTCAGAGGCAGAGGCAGGTAGATCTCTGTGAGTTCAAGGCCAACCTGGTCTATGAATCCCAGAACAGCCAAGGCTACATGTGACATTGTGTCTCAAAAAAGTAACAACAATAACAACAACAACAACAACAAAATTCCAAAAGGAAATAAAGAACACAATTATATTTATAACAGCACCAAACAGAATACTTACAGATAAATTTAATCCAGTAGGTATAAGACTTATACTGTGAAAAATACAAAGCATTCTAATTAAAGGAGGCCTGAATGAATAAAAAGTTATCCCTTATTCATGGATTGAATTCTAATTTTACAAAGACAGTGATAACAACGTAAGGGGTCCTCAGATTTAGTACAATATCTAGTAGAATCCCTAGAGAGGGATGGAAAGGGGACAGTTGTGTAATTATAGTATACTCCCAAAAGCTAAAAGAAATAATAATAAATAAAACATAAGGGAGGGGCAGAAAGATGGCTCAGCACTGATGGAAGGGTGTTGCTCTTAGAGGACCTGAGTCCAGTTCCCTGCACCCTCACCTACCACTTCTACCCACAGCCACACAGAAATACACATTGTTTTAAAAAGCAGAGGAATGTTTCATGGACTTGGATCTGTTAATGATCGGTTCAATGTGATGTTGTGGTAATAACATCACAGCTAGCAGGGGGAGAGGGGGGAGTTGGGTTTCACAAAACTTTTAAATTTTGTGCGCTACTATCAGGAAGCCTATATAGAATGAGAGGATGCATTTGTATATCATATGTCTAAAATAAGGCCTATTGTCAGGGATCTATAAAGAACTCCTAGTCATTAGATAGATTATTACTTGCCGAAAGGAGAGGAGATGTGTGGGGCTTGAAGGGCAGGGAGGAAGCAATCGTGCTTTGGGGACAGTGGCTGGAAGGACCAGGGAGAGATGAGGAGCTGAACAGCTAGGAGCTGACCGTATGCTCACACTAATGCCATCTGATCCAACTCACAGGAAAAGGAGGGGGAGCGAGGGAAGCGAAAGTCTCAGACTGCATAAATAGGCAGCAAGCCAGTCGCAGCCCACACACACAGACCCCAACTTGCGGCTGTCCATCTCACCTACAGCTCTGGTCTTATCCTCAACTCAACCACAATCATGGCTCAGATGATGACTCTGAGCCTCCTTAGCCTGGTCCTGGCTCTCTGCATCCCCTGGACCCAAGGTACCAAGGAGGGAGAGGCTTTAGCTGGGGAAGGGGGCCATAGAGACACCTTATAAGCCGCAGCTGGGTCTGTGCACCTACCTTGCAGGCAGTGATGGAGGGGCTCAGGACTGCTGCCTTAAGTACAGCCAGAAGAAAATTCCCTACAGTATTGTACGAGGCTATAGGAAGCAAGAACCAAGTTTAGGCTGTCCCATCCCGGCAATCCTGTGAGTGCGCTGATCGGGTGGGTACAGGCTGGTGGTTGGGTTGGGAAGGTGTGATGGGCCAGACTAAGAAAGCTTGCTGCCCTCCAACCCTCAGGTTCTCACCGCGGAAGCACTCTAAGCCTGAGCTATGTGCAAACCCTCAGGAAGGCTGGGTGCAGAACCTGATGCGCCGCCTGGACCAGCCTCCAGTCCCAGGGAAACAAAGCCCCAGCTGCAGGACGAACCGGGGAACCTCTAAGTCTGCAAAGAAAGGAAAGGGCTCCAAGGGCTGCAAGAGGTGAGGCTGCTGAAGGGATGGAAGGGGAACAAAGAGGAGCCTCCCTCCACCTGCCTCTCACACTTCTTTTCTGCCCTGCCAGAACTGAACAGACACAGACCTCAAGAGGATAGCCCAGTAACCAGCCTGGAGCCCAGGAGATCCCCCACGAACTTCAAGCTGGGTGATTCACAGTCCAACTCACAGGCAAAGAGGGAGCTAGAAAACAGACTCAGGAGCCCAGAGCAGCCACCTCATGCTGGCCTCCGTCACACCCTTGCCCTGCTTCAACCATCACATCTGCACGGCCATCCCTTTCTTACCTGGCGGAGCTGCCTTCCCTGGGGTAGACCTAGAGAGTCAGAAGAAAGAGTGTTTCCCAGGGAATGAGGAAGGAGACAGCAGGACTGTCCCCTCTAGGCGGTCACTCAGGTCCCAAGACCTGAACCTGCTCTCCATGGCGCCCTCCCCTTGTCCTTGCACCTATGATTCATACCTAACTGAATAAAAAGGTGATCCAGCCTCAGCCCGAATTCCTCAGTTCCTGGTTGTGTGTGTGTGTGTTTATGAGTATATGTGTGCATGTGTGTATGTGCATGTTTGTGTCTGTGTGTGTGTGTTTATGAGTATATGTGTGCATGTGCATGTTTGTGTATGTGTGTGTATATATGTGTGCGTGTGTATATGTGTATGTATGTGTGTTTGTGTGCATGTGTGTATGTGTTTATGTTTGTGTGCATGTGTGTGTATGTGTGTGTGCATGTGTGTGTGTGTGCATGTGTGTGTGTTCATTTGTGTGTATGTGTATTGTGTGCATGTGGGTTCTATATTCACACTTGTGGGGGACATGACGAGGCCAGAGGAGGACATCAGGTGTCTTCCCCTATAGCTCCACTTCCCTCCTTTGAAACACAGCTCGATAAGCCGGGTAACCTGCTAGGGTCCACCCATTGCCACCCTGCAATCCTAGGGTTACAGGAACATGCAGCCAGGCTTGGCTTTTACATGGGTGTTTGGGGGTTCAAACCCGGGTTCTTTTGATTTCATAGCAAGTGCTCGAATCCCTAATCATCCCCTCAACCCTCTCTTCTAGTTTCTTGAAGCCAAGGACCAAGTCTCTCAGGACAGGTCTTTGAAAGCTCAAGATTCACACATAAATCCATCTTTCCTTCAAGAGGGCTCCAGCCAGGCTCCCCTCTACCTCTTCTTAGAGAGGAGACCCGGCTATCCCCAGGCAGGGGTAAAGAAAACCACTGAGGAACCATGACTATGTGGGAAAGCAGGGGACAGATCCCGGAGGATGGATGAGAAAGGCAGGGACCTAGGGAACCAGCGGTGGCTGTAGCAGTTTGCACAGAGCCCAAGCTGGCCGCAGCATTTACCACTTACAAAATTACCAAGGCATCTGCACATGCCCCTCCCTCCTTGTGGGCTGGTGAAGACAAGTGACCCTAGTCTTTGGTCAATCAGGGGTGGTCTTAGCCTACACACTGAGATGTGCACAGCACATTATAAGATGATGTACATTATAAAGTGTCTTTTTAATTACTGTGGTTCCTCCTCCAAGCCGCTATACCAGAATGCTAGCAAAAAAACTTGCCATCAGATTCTCACTCATAAGGGAATCCCTCTCTCAAAGGCTGTGCAGAGTTCTGAGAACACTGGACCCCAGGTGAGACCTTCTACCTGCCCATGTTGACCCCCACAGCCATGCTAACTTGGGATGCAGCCAAAAAAAAAAAAAAAACTCTGACCCCTGGGATCGCCACAGGTTGTGTCTCTTCAGATGCATGCCAAATTTGAGATGTGGGAATTCTGACACTAGAGCCACTGAACTTTGACCTGAGTGCCTCCCCACACCCTTGGAGCCATCTGCCTGTCACTTCCCTCACTGCCAGGCATTACAGCCCAGTGTCCACAGCTGGATCTGCAGGACAGTCACCTCCACAGACTGGAGAAGCCCCTCCCTCCCTCCCTCTCCTGGCCCTCCAGGTCACACTCCCTCTTCCCCATTGTTACTTTAGAGTCAGACATTTACAAAAGGCAAAGGAGTCTTTCATAGCTAGAACCCTCTATTCCCAGCCCTGCCCAAACTCAAGTCTGCTCTAAAGTGAGAGGAAAATCAGGCAGAAGCAATGCCTAGCCAGGCCTGCTGGTCCAGGACTGTAATCCCAGCTACTTGGGAGACTGAGACAGGAGGATGACACAGTAACAGCCTGCCTGGCTGCAAGAGAAGTTCAGGGTTAGCCTAGGAAACACTGCCCAACTTTTGAAAAGAATTCTTTTAGGTAAAAAATGTGGCTGAGGATAAAGCTGAGTTGTAGAATGCGTGTTTAGAATGTGAGAGGCCCCGGACTTAATAACCAGTAGCAAAGGAGAAAAGTTCACTAAACATCTCACTGTGGCTATGTGACCGGCGCTTGCCTCAAGCCCTGCTCTCAGTTAACATGCAATCCTTTTCTCTTTTTCTTTTTGTCTTCAGTGAATGAGGGACCACTTGTCCATTTCTTTAACAAATTTGTCCGGTTCTTCCTTATTCTCATAAAATATTTCTTCAATCACACAAACATATTCATGGCTTTAAAAAGAATGTTTAATGGTTTGTTTTTTCTTGCAAGAAAGTGCCAGAATCTTGTTCTACGCAGCAGCACCCCCACCCTGACCTTTAACCCCTAAGATATTTCTTCTGAGCTCTGCTGCAGATGTGCAAATCCCTGTAACTACTGAGCGTGCTGAGTGCCATCAATAGAAGACCTCTTGCTATAAAAAGTGAGGATTTAGCTCTCTCACCACTTCCCCTGCCACGCCGCCTTCTGCATGCAATGCCCACAGTTCCTGTATCACACCATGCTCCATTTATATTACCAGAATTGTGCAGACGTCCGTTCACTGAGGAACACAGAGTGACATGTGCACACTTCTTACCCCTCCTCTGTTGCTCAGTTTTCCCCTTTTCTTGACTTCTCTTTAAGCTCTTTTGGGGATTGAACTAGGACCTCAGACATGCTGGCCAAGGGCTCTAGTGAAATACTTTCAGGCCCCACTTCTGGCTTTTTGTTTTTCTTTTACTTAAGATTTAAATTTGGGGGGCTGGAGAGATGGCTTAGAGGTTAAGAGCACTGACTGTTCTTCCAGAGGTCCTGAGTTCAATTCCCAACAACCACATGGTGGCTCACAACCATCTGTAATGGGATCTGATGCCCTCTTATGGTGTGTCTGAAGACAGCTGCAGTGTGTGTGTACTCATTTTAAAAAGATTTAAATTTTTTTTCAATTTAGTGTGTGCATTTGTGTACACGCATACAGAGGCCAAAAGAGGGCACTAGATCCCCTGAGCTGAAGTTACAGGCAGTTGTGAGCTTCTTCCAGCCCTCTTCCGGCCTCCATGGGTGGCACATGTGAGGCATAACTCACACAGTCACACAGACACACACACACACACACATGCATTAAAAAATAAATCTTCACTAGGCAGTAGTGGCACATGCCTTTAATACCAGCACTCAGGAGGCAGAGGCAGGTGGATTTCTGAGTTCCAGGCCAGACTGGTCTATAAAGTGAGTTCCAGGACAGCCAGGGCTATAAAGAGAAGCCCTGTCTCAGAGAAAAAAAAGAAAAAAGATAGGTGTTACAGAATATTTGAACCTGTTTCTAGTTGTGGTGTGGCTCAGCCCTTAGCATACACCTTTCATCCCTCTGGCTGGAATACAGACACACTCTTAGTACACACCTAGTCCCAAACAATGAAGGTAATGTTAGTTTGTAGAAGGAAGCAGCCATGTTTGAAAGTGTTGTCTAATTGAGTGGCAGACAAAGTAACTAATCAGAAAAAGATCTGACAGAACAGGATATACCAACTTTCAGGAGAAGAGAGAGGAAAGGGAAGCTACTTAAGGGAGAGATAGACAGTACAGAAAGAGCATATTCGTGGAGACCATGCAGTAGAGTTGAGAGAGAGAGAGTACAACAGCACAGAGAGGGGTGAAGAGGCAGTTTTACTGGGATGGTTGTACAGAGAGAGGGTGTAGAGAGAGAACAGGCTAGACACAGGTAAAGATAGAAATGAACCAGAGATGAGAAAGAGCGGGAAGATTAGAACAGATTGCTAGAGTTAGTTTGAGGCCAAGTAGAGCAATTCAAGAGAGGTTGAGAGAGAAGCCAGACTGAGTCGGCCAGCTTGGAGAGGAGTTTGATCCAGAACAGCTGAGTTGAACCAGCCAGTTAGAGTTCAGAAAGAACTAGGAAAGGGTGAGCTTACTCAGCAGTAAGTCTCAGAGGCTAAAAACCATTTAGGTCTAGATTAGATTGTACAGAGGCTAGACACTTCCAGGGCTAAGGCTAGGCTAGCAGATGGAGGCAGTAAGCCTCAGAGAGGACAGTTATTATCCAAGAGAATAAAAGTTATTTTTACGGGTAACACTAAACGGCTGGTTAGAAAAGGAAACACTTCAGCAAAGACCTACTCACCAACAATGAACGGAAATTATAAGTCTGAAGAACTTCTCATGGCTTCTTCCTGTACGCAACCACTGTATGTACTTCACTGAACACTGTGCTAATGGGCAACAGAAACTGTAAAAGGGAAAACAATTGCTAAATTTTGCTCTAAACTTTACAGAATTGCCCTCTAAACATGAGAACATTGTTCCATGAGAACATCTCTGGAATCTTGTGTTTTCCTTTTAGCTCTGAAGTATTAAACTACCTTATTTGTTGGTTTATTTATACATTGTGTGTGTGTGTGTGTGTGTGTGTGCATGTGCACACACATGCACTTGAATATGGATACCATGACATGGATGTGAAGGACAGAAAGTTCTCTCTGCTACAGAGGTTGCAGGTGTCAAACCCAGGTCACCAAGGTTGACAGTAAAACCCTTTCCCTAATGGTCCGTCCTGCAGGCCCATTTGTTGCTGTTAATTTTAGCCGAGGTTTGCCTATGTAGCACAGACCAGGCTTAAACTCAGCACGAAGTCTAAGCTGCCCGTAAGCTCCCTACCACCCCACTGATACAGTCTTCTGAGTGTTCGTTAGGATAATAGGCATGAGTCACCATACTTAGCTTAAGAAGACGTCTAATGCTTTTTTTATTTTTTAAATTAATTTGAGTGAGTGCCTCTGTGTGTGTGTGTGTGTGTGTGTGTGTACACAACAGGTGCATGAGCCTCAGTGAGGGAAGAAACGGGACATCAAGTGTCCATTTTTGGTTTTGTTTTTTAATCAATCTCCACCTGTTTCTTTGAGGTAAGGTTTCTCCCTGTACCTGGCGCGCATGTTTTCTTGGCCAGGCTGGAAGCCACCCCCAACAATTTCCTGCCTCCCTCTCCCTTAGAGCTGGGGTCGCAGATACACATGAGGTGCCCAGCTTTGTTACTAGGATCTAGTGGCAAACTGGAACACCCCGGAACTCTGTTGGTGCTGTTAATTTTTGCTTTAGATACATTGGTTGTGATAATAGCGCAATAACATAAATCAATTCAATACTAAGAGACTAAGCAGACATACCTCCTTTGAACCTCCGTATGGTTCAAAATCATACAGAGCTATTGGTTTCTATCTTGACACTCCCTGCCCTGGGCGAGAGGAGGGACGCGCCTCTGGCTCCGCCACCAGGGGGCAGCAGCATCGCCGCGGTCCTATGTCAACTAAAGAAACAGCCCTGGCTTGCGTGCTTCATCTTTGTGAAACGGATTTGTTTTTATTAATTGTGTATCGTGTTAGAAAAGATATTTATCATTTATTTGTCCCCATTTAAGAATAGAACAAATTTCTTTTCCGCTCGTCAGTTTCAAGCCTTTCATCAGGCACAGAACAGCATTTCGCCTCTCGAGAAGCCTCTAGGGAATAAAGAGACTTTTGCTTAGAGTGGGTTCTGCTGCTAAGTAATTGAGGACGCTAGAAGTGATGTGAACTTCCTTCAGCCTTTAAGTCAAATATTAGTTATTTCGTGTCGTCAAAATTTGGTGCCATGGATTCGGGAACATCAGGGTGTTTGGATGGGTACCATGGAGGCAAACGCCTTCTATTCACCGCCAAGTCTCGCCTAGTTGAGTACCAGTAGACTCAAAGGCCTGGATGAGGGATCTGGCACTAGGACTTTCGGGACAGGAGCCCACGCATGCGAGCCCCACCCCCTGCTTCACCCTCTTCCAGTCCTCGGCGTTCAGTGAGCCCTTGGCAAGGAGCTGGGAGGCGACAGATGACTTTGGAGACTTGGTGATTCCAGATGCTAATGCCTGCGCAGCCTCAGAGCTAATACGCCTGAACCCAGAAGTCTAAAGCCATCCTCTCCAGGCTCGGCGCGCCCCCTGCAGGCCGGAGAGTAGAGACGTTGTTTACATCAGCCAACTTAAACCACCCCGCGAAGACCTAAGAAGAGCACACAGTGTCACAACTCCAGGACATGCACTCATTCAAACATCCAGCCTGCATCCTCTCCCGTTCACTCCCTTGCATCCCTAGTTCCACGACAAACATTATTGACTTCCCAGACTCAAGTATGAGTGGAGAGTTCCTTATCCCAAATGCAAAGGGCCCCTCTTTCAATTCTCCCTGTTCTGGTACAAGGATTTGGTCAGACTAGGATGCATGAAGACGATGCAGGTTCCTTGGTGAGTAGGAAGCCAAGCTGAGCTAAACCCCGCTGAGGAATCCTAACCTGGGACAACTTTCCCAGGACTCATCCTGAACCAGGATGCCTTACTGAGTGAGGTGGCAGTCCACAGGCTCCACGCAGAGAATCGGAAACATTTCAAACCTACCTGATCTGCCGACCTCCACCCCAACCCCCCACCCCGCCCCACCCACGCCCTTACTCTAAGTGAAATCTAAACCAATGGCTGGGTGTGGATGACTGAAAGCAGCTAATATGTTAGAAGAAGAATCTTTAGATCGGTTTGCATAAGATCATCGGGGGAGGCCACCAATACTGTCTTCACACTGGGGAGACTGAAAACCAGCCGGCTGCTCAGTGGACCAGGTTGGGTGCTTCTGCAGCCTCTGGCTGGCAATGAGGGGCGGGGGATTCCTAGAGAGCCGCCATACTGGAGGACGCCTGAAGAAGCTGAGTTATTTGGCCACAGGGAAATATGGCAGCAATAAGACAGATAACCCAGCAGTGTGTCACATAGGCAAGTGGTCCTCTTCAGATCTGGCCCACCGACAGAAGACGCCATCCTGCCCACAGGTAGAGTGGGTCTTTTCGGTTCAATAGGTCTGACCAAGAAAACCTCTCATAGGTATACACAGAGGCTTATCTCAAAGTAGATTCCACATCCAGTCAATATGAACTGTCACTCACAGTGCCTGTGTCCTTTCCCTCTCTGACAACAGTGGTCAGTTTCTTCTCACCCCTACTCGCCCCCTCCTTCCCTGATTCCTCTTTACCTCTCTAATTGTATGTGGGCATTTGCACATGTGTATGTGGGTGTGTGTCACTTTTATATGTGTGTGTGGAAGCCAGAAGCCAATTGTGTGTGTGTGTGTGTGTAAGAGAGACAGAGAGACAGAGAAACAGAGACAGAGTGTGTAAGGACTCGGGGAAGCTAGAAGAGGCTGTCAGGTACCCCAGATCTGGAGTTACAGACAGTTGTGATCCAACTAATGTGAGTGCTGAGAACTGAACTCCAGTCCTCTATATCAGCAGCAAACGTTCATAACCATTAAGCTACCATCTTATTTTCTAAAACAGGATCTCCCACTAACCCTGCAATTTACTGACTAGGCTAGGCTGACTAGCTAGCAAGCACAAGAGGATTCACCTGTCTCTGCCTTCCCAGTGCTGGGCCTATGGCACCGTACCTGGCTTTTGCGTGGGAGCGGGGTGTGCAAACATATGTCTTTGTGCGGGTACAGCAAGCACTTTCCCAGCTGCATCATCTCACGAGCTCCCCCCACCCCTGGTCTTCTAATGTTGGCAAGGCTCAAGACTTGGAACTTAGGACCTCTTCTACCTACACTCCCTCTCTTAGTGATCTCATTGTCTTCAGGCCTTAAATACCACCCGTACGCTTCCAAATATGTATCTTCAGATAGCATCTTTCCCCTGAACTCCAGGCATGCCAGCTACCTACTTAACATTCCCATTTATGTATCCAGGGTGCAGCTTCAATGCAACCAATCAGAACTGAGCTCCTGGACCCCCACAAACCCACTTTCTTCCAGCCCTCCACATCTTGATAACTGTCCCATCCACTGACTTCTTCTTGCCTCTGCTTTCTCTCACATCCTCTGCTGAGCCCCAGTCCACTGGCTCTACAATCTTTCCAGATCTGAACACGTCTCAGTAGCTCCAAACACTGCCTGTGTCCTCTGAATTACTGCAATAGCCTTCATCCACAACTCCTTGCTCCACACTCCTTTGGTTTAGTCTACATTTAACAGCTATATGGAATCTTTTAAACATTAAGTCAGATATGTCAGCGTTCTGCTCGTCCGGCTAAGGGCTCAAGACACTCAGTGAAGTAGACACCTACAGTGGCTGACAGACGTGCACTGTCATTTCTTATTGTCTGTGTCCTATGCTCTGCTCTTTTGGACTCTAGGCTGTTCCTCACATTCTTGCTTCTTGGCCTTCGAATCTGTTGTTTTCTAACAA
Source organism: Mus caroli (assembly GCF_978045245.1). NCBI lineage: Eukaryota > Metazoa > Chordata > Mammalia > Rodentia > Muridae > Mus > Mus caroli. The sequence continues at coordinate 111,265,392 of NW_028227261.1, forward strand.
GAATGTTTCTCTCAGGTCTCTGTGTGGCTCTTTCTTTCTTCCTCTCTTTCTTCCTCTCTCTCTCTCTCTCTCTCTCTCTCTCTCTCTCTCTCTCTCTCTCTCTCTCTCTCTTCTTTTTCTCTTCCTTTGTGTCAACTCTCTGTTTTTATATCACTAAAGACTCCTCTGACTGCCTGATTTAAAATAACACACACCTTGTACCCCTACCACTTTTGCCTTTGAGGGGATGGGGAATGAGGTCTCACCATGCAGCCCTGGCTGCCCAGGAACTAGGTACCCTTGGCTCTTCCTACTGGGATTAAAGTGCTGGGATTAAAAGCATGTGTCACCACATCTTGCCTCTTGCCTTCTTTTTAAAAATAATTTAAAGTTTTATTTGAATGTCTGCATATGTGTATGTGCATGCATGTGAAGTTACCTAGGGAAGCCAGAAGACGGAGTCAGAGCCCCCGGAGCTGGAGTTATAGGCAGTTGTAAGCCACCTGATGCATGTGTTGGGCCCAGACTTCTGGTCCTCTGGGAGAACAGCAAGTGCTCTTAACTGCTGGGCCATCCCTCCTGTTACCCACTCTTGACTTCTCTATTTTTCTTTGTGGCAGTTGTTGCCATCTGACTGTAGACTTTGTTGTTTGCTTATTGTCTGTCTCCTTCACTGAAATAGAAACTCTGCAACAACAGGAAGTTTCTGCTTTGTTAGCTACTGTCCCCCAGTGTTGGGGACAGCCGGGCATAGAGGAGGACTCAATCCATACTCACTAATGAGTGTGATGCAGATGTGACACAGATGCCCTCCCGGTACACTGTTTCCTCATTATTGCACTCTTTCCTGCTGATTCTTGGGATCATTCCCAACAGGCACTCAAGGCAGAGGGTAACGAAATAATTGAAAGTCGCATGAGCTTTGCACTATACTGTTGTGTGACTAGGGCCTTGGCAAGAGGCAAAAGCAAACTCAAAAAGGCTTAGTAAGAAGAGACGTATGGCTGCATCTTTTACAGAGGTGAGGACAGCCAGCCACTGCGCATAAACTAGCATAGCTTCAAACTCTGGGCCTTCTCTGCTAGACAAAGTAGACACTAAATGTGCTGCCTGAAAATTCTACCCATTGAAAGGACTTCACGTCTTCATCATCCCGAAGGCTGCTCCTGCAGCTGGAGGCAGCCAGTTCCTTCCGGTGCCGGTATATCTTAGAGGCTCACCTGAAAACGAAGACCATTCACTTCCCCTATTTTTTCAACCCTAGAGAATGTCTCCATGAAGCTTGAGATCAAAGAAAAAAAGCAAACCTAACAAATTAAAGGCTAAGCTACCTTCCTGTGCTTTCCTCCTTGACTTCCAAAACATCTAAGGCCTGTTCTCTCACATGTGCATGTCGTGAGCACATCCATTTAGGGGTGGTGCTGTAATATAGACAACACCCTTAGGTCACATTGTCACTGGGGCACTACAGTCCAAGTTTCCTACCAGGGCCCTGGGGCAAAGAGCTGTTTGGTTTGACTTGATTTGTTTGGATTTTGTCAGGCTTGGTTTTTGGTTTTTGCTTGTTTTGCTTGTTTTTTTTTTTTTCCCACTTGTTTGTGTGTGTGTGTGTGTGTGTGTGTGTGTGTGTGTGTGTGTGTGTGAGTGTGTGTGAGTGTGTGTGTGTGTGCTTCAGAGGCCAGAAGAGGGCATCAGTTCCTCTGGAGCTTAGGTTACTGGTGGTTGTGAGCCTCCCTGTGTGTTTACAGGGAACCAAAACCAGGTCCTCTGCAACGGCAGCATGCACTCTTGACCAGGAAGCCATCTCTACAGAGCCCCATTCAGTCTGCTTCTTTCTTTATAGTCCATGAAACCAAGGACCGAGATAGAAGGACTTTAGGTGTCATTGAGAAGAACTAGACAAAGTCATAGCTCTGGCCCTAGGACAAGATGTGACCTCCTGAGCTGATTAAAAGATTGCCAGTGGAAAAATATCCAAACCAGGCTCTAGAAACCCTAAACCTTTTAAGATGGCAAGAGGCTTTCTGATAAAGAACCAAGCAGGTCTTTCAGTCATGCAGATAGGGCCAAGGCCCTTAGGAAAGCTAGTTTATTACAGAGACCTTAGAAAATAGTGTAAGATCTGCCTAGAACATAGATAGGAGCAACAGTGTCTTTGGCCACAGTCTGCTCTCCCCATTGAGCCTATACTCTACTTGGTAATAACCTCTGCCTATCCGCTATTCTCTGTCTGTGTCTCCTGGGACTTCAAGAGAGAGTACGCGGACCAGGTAGAAGGGAAAGTGTCCAACTGAGATCCTGGTGTCAAGTCCCATCCTGTGTGTGTCACTAGTGATGTTCTGAGTGACTATGACAATTGTGCAACCTACTGATGTCCTGGGTCCTCTCTCTCCACGCAGAGAGATTATCTGTGTACTCACATTTATAAAAGCAACCAATCCCAGGATTGGGATCCACTTTGAGGACCTACTTTCTGCAGTCTCTTCTGGTAAAGCTTACAGTATCCCTGGAGATTCTGACAGAAAATGGGTGGCACACTGTAAGGATCTAGGAAAGTCAAATATTTCCCACTCTCCACTCACAACTCAGAGCTTGCACAACCTCTAATTTCCATATATGGGAGCTCTTCCTACCCCAGGCTGTTGGCTGCACTGCTGGGTAGGTCTTGCAGCTGCAAACTGACAAAAGGGTCATGGGAACTACTGCATATGTAGACTATTGGTCAGAGGCACAAGCCACAACTGGTGCCTGTGATGGGCATCTAGATGAACCTCATAGCAATTTTTGAGGACTGAGCCCTACGGCTGTTGGAAAGATGCTGTCTTCAATTGAGAGGCCACAGGTGGTGTTGCCAGGGGCAACAGGAGACCACAGCTCAACACAGCCCCTTGTGGAGCGGAAAGTTCCCTTCCCCACAGGGGCTTCCACTCAGGCAAAACTGACACCTGAGTGTACTGCAGGGAATTCCAGGATGGCCGAGTGACGGACGCAATATTAGAACTTAACAAAATGGGAGCTTATTAAGTACTTAGGCAAATGACAGAAATGGAAAAGGCAGAGGTTCTTTTCATATGATAAAGGCTTTCTCACCTAGGTTGAGCATAATTCCAGAGACTAGAGTCCCTGGCAAGAAATAGCCACCAAAGCTTCTAAATCCTTTTTCTCAAGAACTTGAAGAACAGATTTCATGGTAAACAAGTGGTGAGTTTTTAGAAGGGAGTGTTGTCATAGAAGAGGGCTTAAGGGGAAGAAATCAATGGCACTCCCATGCAGCAGGAGGGTCACCACTGAGGGCCTTTGTCTAAAGGGTAATGAGACTCTACTGAGTTGAGGCATAGGGAAGTGAGTTGGTTGGTCCAACTGGTCTACCTGGACTCATGGCTGATGCCCATGAACTTCTGCATCCTCCTGACTGGACTGGAGTTTTGGAGACAGCTTCAAAGCCAATGAAATCTCTGATCATGCATAGAATCCAGGCAGCTATACCCATTAAGTTTCTATGCAAAAGGAAAAGAGGGATAATAAGAAACCAGAGCACAGCCAGGCGGTGGTGGTGCACACCTTTAATCCTAGCACTTGGGAGGCAGAGACAGGCGGATTTCTGAGTTCAAGGCCAGCCTGGTCTACAAAGTGAGTGCCAGAACAGCCAGGGCTATACAGAGAAACCCTGTCTCGAAAAAACAAAAAATAAAAAAATAAGACTTTATCTCTAGGCCGGGCATGGTGGCTCACACCTTTAATCCCAGCACTTGGGAGGCAGAGGTGGCAGATTTCTGAGCTTGAGGCCAGCCTGGTCTACAAAGTGAGTTCCAGGACAGCCAGGGCTATACAGAGAAACCCTGTCTTAAAAAAACAAAAACAAAAACAAAAAAATAAAGAAAAAAAGAAACCAGAGCACAAACAGCACCGAACCCCTGTCATTCCTGGCCCCTGACTAAGACAGAACTTCCCATAGAACTAAGGACATTTCTGCCTCCTGGCCAAGACAGAATGAGTTGTGGAGACATGAAGCAGAAGGTACTCATTTTCCAGGTCTCCTGACAAGCTCCTTGCTCCTCTTGTCATCAGAGTAATAATAGAAATGAACAGAACACATTCCAAGGGGTGTGGGATTTTGAAAGTCACTCTTATGTGTCTCTCTAACATGTGTGTACGTGTGTGCATGTGTATGTGCGTGCTGTGTATGGGTGTGTGGTTTACTATGTGATCCTGTATGGTCCTAATCACATTCTTTAAAAAGATGTAATTTACAACAATGTTCAAAGATTAAGCAAAGCTTAAAATTTAAGTAAAATTGTATGTGCAGATTTATCTTCTTGAAGAACTTCCTTGTGTAAGTGCAAATGTCAGGGGTACATTTAGATGTTTAGACTTGGGTGTGAGAGAAAAATGCTGACATTAGAACTCAGGGTTACAAACACTCTGACCAAGCTCATTTGTTGCTTTGACACGCCCCCCCCCCTCGCTTGAGCCATCATTGGGGCAACACTGTCTCTGCAGGCAATCTTTGCTTTATCAGCTGTGCTGAAGTTTCTTCACTCAGCCAGCAGGACAGGCAAGCTAGATTGTGGGGTAAAGGGCCCTTTCCCTGCTTCACATCCCCTTAGTTTTCTCTATCTTTCCATCCTGCCTCTCATATGGCTGGATTAATTTGCTAGGACAGCCCATAAATCTTAGGAAAACACATTTACTGTTTATGATGACGGATGTTACAAAGAGGTCATAGTTGTTATTCTAATGCTGTGACGGGGCACCATGACCAAGGCAACTCTTATAAAAGAAAGCATTAATTGAGGGCTTGGTTAAAGTTTCAGAGGTATAATCCATAATCAACATGGTGGGGACCATGGCAGCATGCAGGCAGGCATATTGGAGCAACAGTTGGGAGCTATATCCTGATCCATAAGCAGAGAGAAACTGTGACATCAAGCCTGGCTCGAGCTTTTGAAACCTCAAAGCCCACTCCCAGGGACACGCTTCCTCCAACAAGGCCACGCCCCCCCCAATCCCTCTCAAGCAGTGCCACTCCCTGGTGACTAAGCATTCAAATATATGAGCCTTTGGGGGTCACTCTTACTCAAACCACCACAGAGGGCTACAGGGAAAGTCTTGCGAGAGACCTTCACAGGTGTGTGAGGCGCACAGAGCTTCTGCTCCCTTTCCAGGAAGCCCCACTTTCTCAGCTATTCAGAAACCTAATCTGGTCCTTTTGAAGTTTCACTATGTGGCCATAATTGATGATGTTATGGCTATAGGTTTATGAATTTACCCTGCCTCTGGACTCTCTTGGGTGAAGGGGTCTGGCATTCCAGCCCTTTTATCCCTTCTCAGCATTATAAAAAACTGATACTACAGAGAGTTCAAGGATTTTAGTACATATATCCTGGTGGAGAGGGGGGACCAGAAAGAACAATTGTTTAAACTATTTTGTTATTATTTATTTGTGTGTGTGTCTGTCTGTCTGTCTATCTGCGGAGGTCAGAGGGAGTGAGATCCTCTGGGGCTGGAGTTAAGCATTGTTCCGATGTGGATGCAAGAATCAAACTCTTCAAGAACAATGCATGCTCTTAACCACCGAGTCCTCTCTCCAGTCCCAAGTTTATACTTCAAAAGATGGTTCACAAAGCTGCATGTGATTGTGCACACCAAGTTCAAGGCCAGCCTGGTCTACATAGAGTGTTCCAGAATAGAGAAGACTACATAGAGAGACCCTGTCTCCAAAAAAAAGGTAATAAAATGGATTTTAATAAAACATCCATTTGAGAAGTAGTGAAACCTGGATTTAAAGGCTTTGGTGCAATAACGTAGCAGCGCTGGGTCTGACTACGGTGAGGGTCATTACTTCCCTGGCCACGCATCAGGTGGGCAGTGCCGATTCCCACCTCTGCCGTGTGCTACGTACTCTGTGCTGCGTGCTATGCCCAGTAGATAGTTGGCACGGGCAGGGTGGCGGGTAGTACCAGCTGTGTGGTTGTGTTCTCTGAGCCTCCTCCTCTGTATGTGTAAAACAAGGATCACAATACAATAAGCACGTGTCAGAAGATGCCTGGGAACATTACACAAAGTATGGTTGGCAGAGGGATTGATCCAGAGCACAGAAGACAATCAGAATGCTATTGTGATTATTATTATTATTATTATTGTGGTTTTTCGAGACAGGGTTTCTCTGTGTAGCCCTGGCTGTCCTGGAACTCACTTTGTAGACCAGGCTGGCCTCGAACTCAGAAATCCCCCTGCCTCTGCCTCCCGAGTGCTGGTATTAAAGGCATGAGCTACCATGCCTGGCGCTATTGTGATTAACCCTGCGCTATTGTGATTATTATTAATGAATGAAAACTGATAAATGTGAGAACTGTAGGGCCAGCTTAGGAGGTCAAGGCACTCAGTGTCAAGCCTTGTGTCTTAGTTAGGGTTTTACTTCTGTGAACAGACACCACGACCAAGGCAACTTTTATAAGGATGACGTTTACTTGGGGCTGGCTTGCAGGTTCAGAGGTTCAGTCCATTATCATCAAGGTAGTAACATGGTAGTATCCAGCCATATATGGGCCTGGAGGAGCTGAGAGTTCCATGTCTTGTTCTGAAGGCTGCTAGGATGAGGATATTAAAGCCCATGCCCACAGTGACACACCTACTCCAACAAGGCTTCGCCTTCTAATAGTGCCACTCCCTGAGCCAAACATGTACAAACTATCAGAGCTGGTCACTTGAGCTTGATCCCTGGGACCTCCACAGCGGTAAGAGAGAGCCAACAGCCTCAGAGTTAACCGCTGACCTCCACTCCTGTGCTATGACATGTGCCCACCTCCTCCCAGGCACACACACACACGAAAAATAACCATAATTTTCAACTATCTTTAAGTCAGGATGTAAGAACACATTGCCTTCCCTGGTGAGAAAGAGGAGACAATGGCTTGAGACATGGCTCTGAGAGTGAAAGGCCTGCTATGAAGCACGAGGATCTGAATTTGGATCCCCAGAACCCACCTTAAAAAGTAGGCACACAGTGGCACACACCTGTAATCTTCATGCTTGGCGACACAGAGACAAAGGGGGAGCCTGAAGCTCACAGCTGGTCACAGCTGGTATTAGCAAGTCAGTGAGCTCCAGGTTCAGTGAGAGACCCTGTCTCCAGAGCTAAGGTGTAGAGTCATGGAAGAGGTCCCTGATATCAACCTCGGGCCTCTGCGTGGCGTGTACACGAATGTGGATGTTCCCATCCGACACACACATACAGAGGACCACAAGTGTGGGTGCAGAGGGCTGGGTGGGTACCCCATATATTAGCTGTTCTTTTGCAGTCTTCTCTTCTGGTTTTTCTCACAAGGATGGGAAATCACTTATTCCTCCCCGATCTGTCAATTCCTTGAAATTTAGGGATTTGTCTCAGAAGGAGCTGGCTAGCCCCTCTCCTTAGAAATCCCCTCTAGATTCCCAGGACTGAGAGAAGGGAAAGATGGAGGGGGCTGTTCCAGCCCATGCTCCCTCCAGCTGTTCCTCTGACCTAGGCTTTGGATTTGAGAAAATGAACAATGCCTGCAGATGCAGGTAGCTGATTCACAGGGACCTGAGTTGTGGGCTAGGAGCCCTGGGCCCTCTCCTTAGGAACCTTCCCTTCCAGCTCAGCCTGTTCCAAGAGAGGGGCTGGCCCCCAGATGGTGACTTGGAAGGCACTGTGATGACAAGGAGAGGCCATCTAGGCTCTCACGCTTGCTCTGAAGGTACCATGGAGCTGGCTTCAAAACGGGCCTCATCAGAAAGAAGAAAGTGGTGAGGATGTAGAGAAGCCCACTGGGCTCTAACTATCCCAGCTAATGCCACCATCCGGAGGACAACGCAAGCCCTCCCTGGAGCTGACAGTACACAGATTTTCTTTCCCAGACTTTTGCAGTTCTCAGAGCTAACGCCAAAGAAAGCAGAGGGTGAAGACCTTGGGGGTGAGGGGGAAGGAAGGCAAGGTCATGTTTTGCCAGAAAAAAAAAAGGGGGCAGAGGGGGGTAAAGGGGAAGACCCAGAACAGGCCATCGAGGGGGAATTTTGGGACAGAAAGTGAAAGCTCAAGGCATAAATTGGAGCTGGTGGCAGCCTCAGCAGGCTCAAGCGGGCTCACTTGGGCACACACAAGCTCACTTGCACTTGGCTCCTGAACCCCTTCACGGCCACAGGAGGACATCTGAGCGATTCTCGTCACTCCCCTGTGAACCCGTCAGAGCCTCGGCCTCTCAGATTCTTGCGCACACAGTCTCTCAGGCTCATTCACTCTCTGTAGCCTGCTTCGGATCATCTGCCATGGCCCCCCGTGTGACCCCACTCCTGGCCTTCAGCCTGCTGGTTCTCTGGACCCTCCCAGGTAAGGCTTGGGAGATGACTACGGTAGGGGCCACAGTGACCTGTGGACAATGTGTAGGTCTTAGACTGTTACAATGGTCATGAAGACCCTCCGAGTTCAGTGTCAGTGGATCCAAGGGCTCCTTATGCCTTCTGTGTGTGCCTGTCAATATGAATGTGCCTGTATCCAGGATTGCAATGTGGCTCAGCTCTGTCATATCCTGGGGCTTATAGCTGTGGGCTCCATGTCCTGATACCTCAGCTTCCAGGCAGCAGAAGGAAGGAACAGTGTATCTTCCTTGAGAGACCTAAGGCTATAATTAAGTGGGTGGAGTGTTTGCCTTGCCTACGTGAAACCCTGGTTTCAATTGCACCATGGGGTTGTGGGGGTGAGAGCTTTGCTGTGTATTTGCTTCCGTCTGAGAGAACAAGAAACACTGAAGCCATGCTTAATAACTTGTTCCCCTTTTGGGGGTTGCATTTTAAGGGCTTTGGTTTGGCTTGGTTTGGTTTGGTTTAGTTTGGTTTAGTTTGGCTTTTGAGAAAGCATCTGTCCATGTGGCCCAGGCTAGCCTCCATCTCCTGGGCTCACGTGATCTTACAGCTCAGTTTCCCTCCTGGTAGCTGGGACTCCGGGTATGGCAGCCATCTGCTGTAGACATTCAGAAGCCTGAAGGAGTCTCAGCCGAGGCAAGCCTCCCCTGTCCCAGCATTCTCCTGTCCACTCTCCATTTGCTAAAACATTGTAAAAGCTGAGAAAACCTGGGAAAGGGTGTATGACCAGAGCAGCATTTGGGGTACGTAGAAAAATGGTTATTTACTAAATGGCTTAGGAGACTATAATATGTTCAGCAGCCAACTGAGCCACAGTGGCACTCAAGGCTGAATATCAGGTCCAGCAATCACAGACACACAGATGCTATCAAAGCCACTTAGGGACTGTGGCCTCCCTTCCTCGTGGTCTCAGTGTCTTCTCCCCTTCTTTCTCCTATCTCAGCCCCAACTCTGGGGGGTGCTAATGATGCGGAAGACTGCTGCCTGTCTGTGACCCACCGCCCCATCCCTGGGAACATCGTGAAAGCCTTCCACTACCTTCTTATTGAAGATGGCTGCAGGGTGCCTGCTGTTGTGTGAGTTGCTCGTGGAACGAATATCTGGCCCCATCCCCCCCCATGAGCCCTTGCTGATGCCACCATGGCTTTAACCCTGAACTCATGGCCGAGCCCAGTTTTCATAGAAGCCCATGAAACAGGTCCCTACAAATAGTCTCCAAGCCTCCGCTCCTTACTCTAGAGCCTTCTAGGAAACTGGGTTCCAGGGCTTTTATTCTCTCCAACCTCTGGCTACAGGTTTACCACACTAAGGGGCTATCAGCTCTGTGCACCCCCAGACCAGCCCTGGGTGGAACGCATCATCCGAAGACTGAAGAAGTCTTCTGCCAAGGCAAGCCTGACCCTCCTCAGTCCTGCCTCCACCCTCCCAAACCCCCGAGATTTCAGCTCATGACCCTGCCTCTCCTCCCTCCCCCTAGAACAAAGGCAACAGCACCAGAAGGAGCCCTGTGTCTTGAGTAAAGAGATGTGAATCACTCTGGCCCAGGAAACAAGGACCAGAAGAGAGGACCAGGCCCCCTGATGCTCTGTCCCAGCCAAGTCTGTGCCTAGAGAGTCGATGTGAGTGTGGACAAGAGAGTTTGTGTGGCTAGAACACCGTCTCTCCGTGGCTAGACTGCTGTGCTTCCAATAAAGCCGCTTGGTACCGTGGATCTGTCTGTCGGCTGTCTGTTCTCTCTCGCCCCAGGAGGACAGGAATAGGAAAGGAGGGGGTGGAATGGCAGGATATATTTCCACCCTGAGCTCTGAGCAATCTGTTCCCCAGCCTCCACCTGACACCCTGATGCTCCCGGAACCAGCCCCACAGTGAAGGACCTGGCCCAGGTCTCTATGTGCTCCTCACACTCTATCCAGCCACACAAAGCTTGCATCAGTTTGCAAAGTTCACAAGAAGCCTCAGACTTTTCCATCTTTGCCACCTAGACAGGCGCTTAAGCATCCAGGTGTCTCAGGGACAAGGAGTAGGGGAACTTCAGTGAGGATTAGAGGGTGGGCAGAAGCTCCACTCTCTAGGAGAAGTTCTCGATCCCCCCCCACGCTCCCACTCCACCCCACCCTCATCCCCAAGTTGCTCCCTCTAACACTCTTCTCTCTCCTCTGCCCTATTTGCTTCCTTTCTGGGTCTGGATGTTTCCTCCTCCAGGAAATCATCCCTGACTCAGACTGGGTTAGGTAGTTTTGCTTCCTCCCAGATTCCCAAGGCTCTGTACCTCTCCTCCTACACACCACCCACCTACAGCAAACACACAAACACGCACACACACACACACACATAGCACTCATTACAGTAACCTATTTTTGTTAGTTTGTCCTTCTCCCTGGACAAGGGTCATATCTGTGTTGGTTTCCAGCAGATCACCTGGCACAAGATAGGGAATCAATAAAGATTTGCTTAGAGAATGAACAGATACGTGAGAAGGGGATCAGCAGCTGTGGGGATAGCGCCATCTTCTATTCCGTCCATTCTAAATCCATTCTAGACCAGGTTTTCATCTCAGACAGTCTGAGCAGCCCCATCAGAACAATCCTAGTGCCAGACCTAATAAGATACTGACTAGGAGCCAGGGATCAGGGAAGGAAGACGGGCCCACAGGGTGGAAGAAAGAACAGCGAGGGAGCCTTGCACGACTCATCATGGAAATGCCTTCAGTACACACAGGCTCTGGGACTACAGGCAACACTGAGTCTTAGGGAATGAGTCTCCTGGGTCTGGAGGACAAGGCCTTTGGCTCTTGGAACAGCTCACAGCAATGCTCTGTGCTTAGGAAGCTTCCTGGGTGTGACCTCCAAGGACCTGTCCGGTGGGAGAGGCAAGTCTGAGTTGCTAAGGTCAGATAGAAGGTCAGATTCTCTTTCCCTTGTCTGGGGAGAGAAGCCATCATTATATCTGATATACACCAGCCAATAACCAAGCCAGACCTGTCTGGGCAAGCCTTTAAAAGGAAGTTGTAGGGGAATTGTGCTCCCCCTTCCCGCTCCAAGTCTCAGGCCTCCCCATCTTTGCTGTCCCAGACAGGTGTTCAGACATCCAGATGTCTGAGAGCTCAAGTGTCAATAGGAAAGGTGGCAGGAGGGAGTCACAATGGGGTGAAGAGGAGGGGAAGAGATCCTAGAGCGACAGGAAGCCTGGTGGCCTCTTCCTCTTCTCCCACAGACAGGTGTTCAAAACCTCAAGTATCTCAAGTCTCAGAATCACAAAGGATGGGACAGATGGGGATAGTTTCCAAGAACAGTTGCTATGGAGTGAAAATTGTTTCCACCACTTGTGGGAAATTACCCACCCATTCAAGCATCCACACATGCACTTACCCGGCTGACCTCCATTCATATACCACCCATACCCGCTTCCCTGTACCAATCCATTAATCCCTCTGTAAAGTCACCCAGTCGTGGACAACTCTATCTCCCACAGACAAGAGATTAAGACGTATGGGGAGGGAGACGTTGCCTCAGATCTTGCTCAGGTCTCAGGGGAACCAAGAAGAAGCCAGCTTGCTTTCGAAGCAGACACAAATCCTCCCTCTGGTGCCTGCAGCCCCAGAGAAATATAAAGAATAGAAGAGGCAACCATGGGGGCCCTGCCCAAGGTGCTACCAGGACAGAGGCCCTGGGACATTATTATCCCCATGGCAAGTCCTAGTGTCTGGACCTGTGTCACCACCCAGTCTCCCCCATCACTGAGTGACTCTGGGCAGGTTTCTTCAACATTCTCCAGCCCAGGATTTCCATGCCAGGTGTCTGATTGCAGGAAAGGGGTGACTTTTGAGTCCTTCCAAAGACATAACTCCTGGATCTTCAGATCTCAGGTTAAGCCTCCAGCCTTGTACAGGCTCCCCCAACATCCAACATATCCAGAAATGCTCCTGCTTCTTAGCTCCCCAGAGGCCATCCTCTGGAAACTAAGGGGAGGCTAATGCTAAGGAAGAAAGAAAATCTAGGAGCCAATGGCACACACAATGTGGTCTCCTGCTTGACTAAGAAAGCCTAGGAAATCAGAAATGTAGGGAGTGGACACCCCGTTAGAAAGAGGCACAGAACCACCCTCCCACTCCTTTAGCTACTAGCTTCTGCCTTAGCTTCTTCTGTTACCTACACCCAAGCTGTAATGACACCCCCACCACCTTAGCACTGGGTCTTGCTCTCTCATCTCTCTAGCAGCAGGGTGGGGTGGGGGACGTGCCTCCTCCTGCCCAGCCCCTCAGCACAGTAGCCCATCTGTCTCCTGCCTCTCTAGAGCTCACCAATGAGGATTACATCTCCGTTTATCCCAAGTTCTGCTTCCTTACATCTCTGACAACGGCAAAGATGCTAGTTCTCTGGCAGGTAGCATGGACTCCTAACTCCTCAGACAGGCTAGGTGGCTTGTTGTACACTCTACATGGACCCTTCCTCCCTGGGCACACGGCACCTACTACACAGGGCATGACATAGGTTGATACCTACTGCCCTAAAGACTCATAGCCCCTGAAGCTATCATCTCCCTGCTTTCCCTGCTCAGGGAGCTCCAGCCTTTCAAAGTTTCTTGCCATTAACATCAGCTGAGAATCCCCAGGGGGAAGAGACTGGGCTTTATCCATCTCCACTGCCAGCATCGCTTTGCATGGCTGGCACAGAATAAGCCCCAACATGTAATTAAGGAAAACAAACAAATTGAGAATAGTTCCTTCCCAATGCATGTGCGCACACACACACACAGGCACACAGACAGACAGAGAGAACACACAGCACACAGAACATAGAGCACACACCCAGTTCCCAAGGCAGTCGGAGCTGCCTCTGTTGTGGAATCGAGTGCTTGGCTAGAGTCAACTCCAGAAGGTTTTGATAATCCAATTTCAACTTCTCGGCAAGCCCCCACCCCATGCCACCCCCTTCTACCCTCCGGGAAATTCAGAATCAGCAGAAAAATCTTGGAAATGGTCTCATAAAAAAAAAGGCAAATTTTCCAACTGGGGAGTTTCCTTCAAAACCAGGCATTTCTTGAGACACCAACCTTCCTAGATGCTCTCTTTCCCAGGCTTGGTCTATGTGGATGAAGGCGGCTCTGTAGTGATAGCTAATTCTCTATGGGAGCTTTCTAGGTCCTGGGAACTGATGTAAGCACTATGACCGATCTCACACCGTAGGTGGGAAACATGAGGCACAGAAGGGATGTAAGCTGCCCAAGCTAGACAGCTAGGAAATGTCAGAGCTAGGGTTCCAGCGGGGGCAGTGTGGCTCCAGAGTGCTACAACACATACCGCCTTTCTGTATTGGCCCATCCTGGAGACCAAAAAAAAAAACCCAGAACAGCAGGACGGGACCAATCTGAAGGTATAACCATTACTTTCACATGGTGAGCATGTAGCAGTTCAGGCCTTCATCTATGTTATATCATTGTGCCCTCAAATAACTCATAAGATAGGTATCATTCCTGCCATTGTACATATACACGGAAACTGTGGAACAGAAAAGGGGCATGACCTCTCACAAGCAGGAAGCAGCAGGCCGAGACTGAAGCCCATGCGGGCCTGTTCAGTAGTACTTGAACTGAGGGCCAGAGGGCTGTGATTGATGTCTAGTTAGGGTGGAAAGACTTGGCTTTGCTAGGAAGACCTGAAGTGGGGGAAACAGGAAGAAGTGAGTCTGGGAGACACAGGCAGTGCTTGAACTCAGAAATAGAAATGGCCCCTGGAGAGCAGCCAGCCTCTTGACACTCTCCAGCCGAAGGGCAGTGAGATTCTCCAGAGCTTCAGTGAGGGAATCTGCTCAGGGTTCAGCTGTCCCAATGTCAGCACAATGGAATGCGGGGCTAGAATGCAGTGCTCGCCCTCTCCTTATTCCCAAGGGCAGGACCTGGTGAGGCTAAAGGGAGAGGAAAATGGAAGAGCAGGATTGGGGATCCAGGGGACTAGGGGTTCAGTGTGTGTTGTTTCTAGAAAGGGGCGGCAGCCCACTGGTGGGACAGGGGACTGAGCGTGCCTATGTGCTAGCCTGCCAGGACCAGGTCTGAAGGTCAGTGGATTGGTAACATCTTGTGAATGATACACTTGCAAGAACCATTTCTACTTCCTGAAGGGTTTCAAGCAGGCAGGCAGAGGGCAGGATGCAGGAACTACCTCTGAGGACCAGGGAGACCGTACCCTTTTGCTGTGCCTAGGACCTTGGACTCTTTTCCTTTGGCTCCAGTGGGAAGAAAACGAGCCATCCTGGCCCCCAACCTGGTATAGGTGGGAAACCTTAAGACCAGATGCAGTGATGTTAGAGTTCTAGGTCAGTTAGACACCCCTCCCCTCCTCCCCACCCGCCACCCCCCACCCCCCAGTGCTTTGGATCTCAGACTCTCCATATCTGGAAGTCTGAGCCCGTTTCCATCAACATCCCTGTCACTATAATCTCATGCCCATCAGGCAATCATTTCAAGTATCCTCCCCAAAAGAAAGTCAGCCTCTCTTGTCAGGATCCCAACACTGTAAAGAACTCAGTGATGTAAGAACACCCACCCTTGACAAGAAGTCCCAGCTCCTGTTGTATCTTCATCTGTGACAGCACCACCATTAACGTCAAGTTCTCGTCATTGTCACCAGGCCACCACTTCCCTCAGTAACACACAAGCCGGATAAGGAAGGCCAGAAACTCTGTTCCACTCCAGGGCCACCACTTTAGCAACTATATACATGACACCTCCTAGTGTGGCAGTGCTATGGGTCAGAGCTCGTGACTCTCCATGTTAAGTAGGGCCTCTGGGAGTCTCAAAGCTGTCATCATAGAGGGCCCCACCAAACCTCTTCTCTTCTCATTAAAGTACTGCTTTGCCACTGGCTGCAACCCACCATACTTATTCATGCCAAGCTCTCTTCTGATTACTGGCAACCCATTTAATACGCTAGATGGATATGGTCTCAAGGCCTCATGGAGAGCCCCCTGCTTTTAGAAAGCAAACAAATGTATCATTAGGACTCTTACATGCAGGTCGCTGATGCTCACTGACAGAAGTGGTGATGGGAAGGCCCTGGGAAGATGCAGAAACCAGCAAGATGAGGGACCACAGGAGGACCACTCTCCAGCCATGCAATCCAACTAGGACAAACATGGATCGTTCTCTGGGACAGCATGGTGCCTTGACCATTCTCCAGTCATAGTTTTAGACAAAAGATAGAGTCCCTGGGGTGAATTCACTTCCCATTTGTCTTATTCTTGATCTACAGTCAAAGAACTAAAATCCAGTGGATTCTCTGCCCACTGGGAGGAGCTTCCAGGACTATCCGCGTGAGCCTCTTCTTCTGTTCTTCCTAAGATGGACCAGGTCACTGATGATATATCAGGTCCAGAGGGTAGCCAAGAAGTAGCTATATGTAAGGAATATGGAGCTTGTACTTAAGCATGGAGCTGGAGTGTTTGTCCTCAGGATTATGAGGCCCTTTAACAAAATAAGGTAGTTTTCGAGTAGGAAGAGGAAAGGAACAAGGCTTGGGTGGGAACTGGACCTTCCCTTCTCCTCTCAATGGCTTGAGTATGGTTTCCTATGAAACTTGTGTAGAAACATAATCCTCATGGACAGATGAGAAGGCAGAAACAACCAAGCTAGAGTGTTGAGGTGAGGTCCTTGTGACATGATTAATCCCAGCACTTGGGAGGCAGAGGTGGGCGGATTTCTGAGTTTGAGGCCAGCCTGGTCTACAGAGTGAGTTCCAGGACAGCCAGGGCTACACAGAGAAACCCTGTCTCAAAAAAGAAAGAAAGAGAGAGGGGGGGGGGAGGGAGGGAGGGAGGGAGGGAGGGAGGGAGGGAGGGAGGGAGGGAGGGAGGGAGGGAGGGAAAAGAAAAGAAAGTCATCACCAGATGTGGACCATTAGCCTTGAATAAGAATCATAAGTCACAAAATGACCTTTCTGCAGAATTTAACCAGTGTGTGATAGTGTCCAAGATGCAAAGAGCCCAAACTCAAGTTTGCCCTTCAAGTTGTTCTGAAAGCATATTTTTCAAGATAGGAAGTCACTCCATTAGTTTGGTGTGTTGGCAATAGCTCAGAGGTAGTACACACGTACTTAACGTATCCTCAGCGATAGATGACAGATTAGATAGATAGATAGATAGATAGATCCTCCACTTGTATAGATAGCCAGCCTACCATCTGTCACCTCTGAAATAACAGCTTCGACTACCCTGTAAGATGGACATTATTTCTGTCACCACTTCTACTACCTCCAAAATCAATTCTCTGCTAACCCTGCTCCTTTTCACTGGGTCTAGCTTCAAATCCTGGGCCTTGAAAAGTCTGTCTGATTAGCAAAGCCTGTGCTGTATCTGTGTCTCCATTGCAGAAGGAACTGGAGAAACGAATCTGTGGTCTTGGGGTTCTAGGGTGCAGTAAGCAAGGTTAACAAAGCAGGACATTCCTCAAACATCAAAAGGTGAAGTCTGAGCAGTGAGACAGCGTGATGTCTCAACATGGACACATCCCTATCTTCCCCATCCTTGACTTAAAATGTTAACATAGTATCTATCACCTTTGCTTGTACAACTCAAAACCACCTTCCCCAAGACAGACAACTCAAAACATTAGCAACTAGCACATCTGTTAAGCTCAGGTTATCATTAAAACACACACACACACCATAGACAAGGCAGCTTAAACAATAGAAATTTATTTTTTCACAATACTAGACTCTAAAAATCCAATATCTGGGTACCAATGTGGTCAGTTTCTGGTAAGGGCTCTCTTTTGGGGGGGTGCCTTTTTCGTGTGTGTGTGGGGGGGGTGTGCAAGAAAGAGAGAGAATACTTTCTTTTTTTTTTCTATAGGGGAGAGCGCGAACGCAGTCCCCCACTACCACAAATTATGCAGTCGAGTTTCCCCGCATTTGGGGAAATCGCAGGGGTCAGCACATCCGGAGTGCAATGGATAAGCCTCGCCTGGGAAAACCACCTTCGTGATCATGGTATCTCCCCTGCCAGGTAAGTATGAGAGAATACTTTCTTACAGGGCCATGCTCCCACTGTATTATGGCTCCTATTTTTATGAGTTCATTTAACTCTTTTCTATCTTTGAGACAGGGTCTCATTTGCCCAGGATCACCCCAAACTCACTATATAGCTGAGGATGGCCTTGAACTACTAATCCTTCTGTCTTTACCTCTTGAATGGAGGTGCTTAAAATCCTGTCTTTAGATATGGTTGTGGGCTGGAGAGATGGCTCAGGGGTTAAGAGCACTGACTGCTCTTCCAGAGATCCTGAGTTCAAATTCCCAGCAACCACATGGTGGCTCACAACCGTCTGTAATGGGATCTGATGCCCTCTTCTGGTGTGTCTGAAGACAGCTACAGTGTGCTCATGTACATAAAGTAAATAAATAAATAAATAAATAAATAAATAATATTTAGATATGGTTGCACTGCGAATAAGACTCCATTATATGAATTCAGGTGGGCATGATTCGGTCTACAACAATATCTAACTCCCAGATCTCAGGGTGGCATTCTTCCTCCTCTTGCTTGTGATCATATCTCTCTATTCTGTAACCACCAACCTGCCTCTGATTGGCAGGACAGATTGGCAGGATAGATTGAGTTACGCTGTGCTTACAAGTGACACCAAAACCCGAGCACTTTAACAAAACAAAATTCTGCCCCCACACAAACACTGAGTGGCTCTGGGTCCAGGTAAGCACTTAGTCCATCTGTGCTCCATGCGGCAGCGTGAGTGACATCCGAGCTGCTTTGATCTCGGCACACACATCCCCATCCCCGGTCCCACCCATCTCAACACACATCCATGATCAGTCAAGGAAGGCGAGGATGTCGGCAAGGGAGAACACTTTCTTAAACGTTTTTGATCGCAAGTGACATGTGCCACTTCTGTCCATGATTGTTTTAGTGGAAAAGTGTCACATGATTTCGAGAGCAGAACTCCAGGGAAAAGAACTAAATCCAACTCTTGGTGGGAGGAATAACGGCGGCGCCATAATAAGCTACAATCAAGAGTGGAAGGAAGGAGGGTGAAAGAGGAGGGGAGCCAGCAAGCACAGATGGAAGGGAAAACTCGATACAAAAAGCTACAGTCCAGCGGGATGGGGTGACACACACCTTTAATCCCAGCACGAATGAGGAAGGGGCTGACAGATATCTGAGAATTCAGGGACAGACTGATCTATATAGTGTGTTCGAGGCCAGCCAGAGCTACATACTGAGGCCCTATCTCTTTAAAAAGAAAAGCTATCTATAGTTCTTAGCTGCTCCTGGGGTTCAGTTGGTGTTTGCTATTCTCTTCTGTTAACCTTTTATTGTGTGGCAATTGGTACAGACACTTCGAGCCCTTCTGACCAATTTCACTATTACCATTAGAATAAAATGCCTCATGGGACCCCTCTTTGAGGAGACTTAAGCTATTGCCTAAAGGAAAAGGCAGGAGGGAGAGGGAGAAGAGAGAGAGTAAAGGGAAAGGGGAGAGGGTAAAAGGGAGAGGGGAGAGGGAGAAGGACAGGGGAGAGGGACAGGGACAGGGGAAAGGGGAGAGGGACAGGGACAGGGACAGGGGAAAGGGGAGAGGGACAGGGACAGGGGAAAGGGGAGAGGGACAGGGGAAAGGGGAGAGGGACAGGGACAGGGACAGGGACAGGGGACAGGGAGAGGGAAGAGGGAGTGGGGAGAGGGAAGAGGGGAGAGGGAAGAGGGGAGAGGGGAGAGGAGGAGGGGAGTGGGGAGAGGGAGGGGGGAGGGGACTGGCCTGGCTGAGGTCTAGGAGACTAGGAGGGAAGCCTATAAAATGAGGGGAGCCTAGGAGGCCTGAGGAACGTGTATGGAAAGGAAATGGGAATTGATTTGAAATACTATGAAAGATTTTAGCCAATGAGTAACATGATCACGTTTAAAGTTTTAAAAGACCCTTTTGGTGGCCTGGAAAATGGATAATATAGAAACAAGAGTCAGAGTCGCCGCCTGGAAGGAGATGATCCTGTCCTAACCTAGGAGGAAGCTGTTGGAAACGAGTTGGGGTTCTAGACATAGGTATGAACCGCAGCAACAGATTGAGCGGAGAGGTGCTATCTATGAAGCATAAAAGGAAAAGAAAAACCCAGGATGACAGCAGGCTTCAGTCCAGAGCCCCTGGAGGGATGGCAGAGGGGCGGTGACATTCTCAGAGCTGGGTGGCTGGGGGAGGAGACAAGCTAGGAGGGAAGTGTTGCGAATCTAGAAGTTGCTTTTGGAATTAGACTTCTGTCAGAATGCGCAAGAAGAAAACCCAAATAGGCAGTTGGCTCCACAACCTGGAAGCCAGAAGTGGATCTCTATTTTCCCCGGTTCGGCAGTTGGCTGAAGTCATGGATTTCTTGCTCTTATCTCCGGGGTCTGCGCAGCCTCTCCTGCCCCTGTCCTGAGCGCATCCCTGCCTCCATCCCTGTCCAGACGCCCCCTCCCCCGTCCCCGCCCTTTGCAGGGCAGTTTGCAGCACCGAACCCACTGCTCTTTAAAAGTCCAGGCACTAGCTTTTTAGCCTAGCATACAGGGCTGCACACTGGCGTTGGATCAGCCACCCCCTTGCTTCACCCTCAGGAATGTGACCAGAAATAGCTCCCTCAGCCCCCACGTCCCGCAGCCTCTCTCTTTCTCTACTGCCCCTCCCGTGACTTACCACATTGGGATAACTACAATTCCTTTGTGTCTCTGAGTCTTGGTGCTTGCTGTTCAACCTCCCTAGACTTCTCAGCGCCCCACTCGCTTTTAAAGCTCCCTCCGTATGAGCTCCCCTGCCTCTCTCTAGTCCTCCAGAACAACACCTTGCTAGCTCGCACCAGTCATTTCTGCTTCGTTCCCAAGGGCCCCAGTTTCCTGAATTTCTCCAAATGAGTTCAGTCCAAGATCAAGTACCTCGGGGATCTGAGTAGATAGCAAGTGCTGAAAGAGGAAGAAATTAAGAAACAAACTCTGGCCATGAGCTACTTCAGGTTCCAGAGGGATGGAGACTGGGAGGGGGGGGTGCTGTGCTGTTGCTCAAGACTTCCCCCATCCTGGTGTCCCAGCTCTCCTGGAACTCTAACAACGTCCACCCATTCAGGGCCTGCGGAGCCAAGCGCTGCTCCAAGACCTTCTGGACATGATGAGATTTGGAGAAGCGCAGTAAGTGAAATGGACCCCTCCCCAGGGCCGGGGACTTTCAGAAAGCTGAGTCACTTGCTTTCCTGCTCAGTTCTTTCTGGAATATTACATCTGTGTTCAACCAGAGCCCAATGCTACCCGGGCCAGGAGCGTCACACCTCATTTAGCCCATTCACTGGACTCCCTCTGCGGGCCTCAAAGTTGAGATCTTAGGCCAGGCCTGTGTCCTCCTTCTCCTAGGCATGGAATGTCCCCTGCAGGTCCCGTGAAGCTGAGTTCCACAAAAGAACAAATTGAAAAGAGCATCCCCAGAATTTATCTCAAGAGACACAAGCCAGGAACGGAAACACAAACATCATCAGTTTTTCCCACTCAGCTAAGAAAACCATAACTGTGTAGAAGTACAAAGTAGGCACATATCTATAATACCAGCACTTAGGAGCTGAGGCAGGGGAATTGTAACTTTGAGGCTACCCTGCGTTACATAATGGATTACAGATAAGCCTGGCTACAAAGTGAGACATGTATCTAAAAAATACACACACACACACACAATTCTTGAGCTGGAGAGATGATTCAGAGGTTAAGAGCACTGGCTGTTCTTCCAGAGGTCCTGAGTTCAATTCCCAGCAACCATCTGGTGGCTCATGACCATCTATAATGAGATCTGCTGCCCTCTCGGGCCTTCAGACATACATCCGTGCAGGCAGAATGCTGTATACATAATAAATAAATCTTTAAAAAAAAATCCTTGTCGTGCTGGTCACTAGGAGTGGGGAAAGGAGAATGGGAGGAAATTAAGGTTATTTAGGGACCAGGTGCTAGGAAGATAGCCTCACAGAGAAGTGGGGGTACACATGATCAAGGCACAGCACATACACATGTGAAGGATTAATTATAGTGAACGCTATCACATTCACTGGAGTTGTTGTAACTAAACATAGAAAAGAAGAGCCCAGGGAGGTGGATCACGGCCGTGATCTCCATGCTGAGGAGAATAAGACAGGGAGCTGCTAAGTCAGGAGAATTAGAATCATCAGGAACTGCTCAGGACTACACAGTGAGCTTCAGGTTAGCCAGACCCTGAACGAGGAGAGAGAGTTAGGGGAGAGAGAGAAACTCCCACACAAATATATAAGTGTTGACACCTTCAAAGGACCCTAATGTGTTCCATACATATGTAGGTACACATTCACAATATATACATATGCATATGCATATACATATATATAAACTCACTATACATATATGTATATAGTGTATATATGTACATAAATGTAATGTATTCATTCAAGGGATTTATACATCTCATGCCAGAGATGTATAAATATATAGTCACAATACAGACTTACACAGACATGTACACAACAGCACACACAATCACAAAAGGACAACTCTCTTTTCCTAAGAGGAATGTTTGGAGGAATATTTTGAGAATCTATTTAGAGAGCACAGTGATAAACCAACTTAATAAATCAGGCAGTAGCCGGGCGTGGTGGCACATGCCTTTAATCCCAGCACTTGGGAGGCAGAGGCAGGTGGATTTTCCAGTTCGAGGCCAGCCTGGTCTACAGAGTGAGTTCCAGGACAGCCAAGGCTACACAGAAACCCTGTCTCAAAACACCCCTTCCCTCCCAAAAAAGAAAGAAAACGGGCAGTCTAGTGGAGCCTTGGGCGGTCTAATGGAGCCTGCTGGCTGGATCAGGTTGTCTAATGGAGGCTGCTGGCTGGACAGCCCTGTGTTTTGCTCAGTACTCACTTGGTTTTAGGTTTGGAGCAGTGCCGATAAAAATCGAAATAGATGCCTCAGAGGCTAAACACATTTACTCCTCTTGCAGAGGACCCTGGTTTGTGTCCCAGCATCTACATGGTGGCTCACCACCATCTGTAACTCCAGTTCTTGGGGTTCTGATACCCTTTTTCTATCCTCCATGGATACAGCATGTATGTGATACACATATATATGAAGCAAAACATTCATATACATAAAATAAAAATACATCCTTTAAAAGGGGGCTGGGGTAGAGGATTATTTTGCTCTGGTTATTGTTGTTGTTTTATTGCTTGTTTGGGTTTTGAGACAGGATCTCACATAGGCCAGACAAACCTGGAACTCACAATGCATTTGAGAGTGAGACTGAGCTCTCCTGAGAAGCTTCTCCCGCTTCGCCCGCTTCTCCCGATTTCCCCGCTTCTCCGCCTCCCAAGTACATGGTACTACAAGCTACCATGCCTGACTTGTGTGGTGTGGGAACCAAAACCAGGACTTCATGCATACTAGGCAAGCACTGGAGTAGGAATATTTAAAATGACAGACATGAGTCAAGGGCCCAGTGTTGGACAGTTCCAAGCACTCCGGAAACAAGAGTCAGGAGGATCAAAAGGCTGTCTTCAGAACTGGAGAGCTGGCTCTGTGGTTAAGAGCACGTACTGCTCTTGCAGAGGATCCGAGTTCAATTTTAGCATCCAGGCCAAGTGACTCACAGCTGCCTGTAACTACACCTCCAGGGGACCTGATATAGTATCTGGGCCACATACACACACACACACACACAAACACACACACACACACACACACACACACCAATTTTTTAAAAATAAATCTTAGAAAGGAAAAAGATGGCCTTCAACCCTGAATGAATCCAGGTGAGCCAGGCAAACATAGGAAATAATTTAGTAAGCTGGGACTCGATTTGGGTTATTCATAGCCCTCCCCTTGTAATAATGCACTTGGCAATTTAACTGCTTTACCTGTGTGTAGTGGACATGTGTAGCCCTCTCCAAACAATGCACTTAGCAACTGCAGAGCTCCACCGGTACACCTCCCTCTCTGAACAACAGATATCTCGGCTCCTGGTAACAATCAAATTTATACTGTTTCAATTCTCTCAACTGTATCCCCAGTGTATCCAGCTTAAAGGCAGAAAGGCTGATCTAGTCTGAATCAGTCTGGGGAGTATGTGGAATAAGTCAAACCTTGTCTTCAAGTAAACTCTGAGGGAGAAGGCCCTATTTACCATCTTCTTCCTGCATGCAATGGGATGTGAAATGATTAAAATCGGGGCATTATGGAAAGGCTCATGCATATAAGGAAAATGATTATGTAGCCTAAACTCTCAGTAACAATAGAAAACCACCCCACTGCACCGCTTGTGACCAAACTCTTCCTCTTTAACCCCATAAAAAGAAGCCACAGATAAGAATTAGACCCTTCAAGAACACCAAGCTACTCAACCCTAACAGTCCCTGACTCTTGCCTACTCGTGGGACTCTTTTTGTCCTACTGGGTTGCTTCATCCTGCCTGGATGTGATGTGCCTGGTCTTATTGTAGCTTGTTATGCCTTGTTTGGTGGATGTCCCTGGGAGGGCTGCTCTTTCCTGAGAAGAGACAGAGCAGGGTGGCTCTGGGGGACGGGGGGATAAAGGGAGAGACTAGAGGAAGAGAGGGAGGGGAAAGCGTGTCCAGGATGCAATATATGAGAGAAAAATATTGGGGCCCTTGTGGACCTTCACTTGTGGCTGGCTGCCCTCTTACAGTGTATTTGGATCTTGTCTACTGCTTTGTTCTCAACCCTTGCTACTTGTACAAACCTGGGTAAGTACCCATCTTCAATTCTTTGGGTAAGATGCCAAGGACCTGGAAGGACCCGGCCCAGACCCTGACCACCAGTAATATAAGGATGCAAATGTTATCACCTCTGCATCCTATCACCATTCCCCACTTAATGCCCTCTGTGGATGGGGTCTTGTTCTTATTGAAGATGGCCGTTCTTGTCATTTACTGATCTCCAAGCAGCGGCAAGCATGGCCACTAGTCACCTGAGGTCTGAGGGATTGTTTTAGATCTATTTTTAATATTATTTTAATTGTGTGTACAGGGTGGTATGGACACGTGTGTTCTGATGCCCTCAGAGGTCAGAGGCGATGGATCACTTAAAGCTGGAGCTGCACCAGCAGGCACTTGTGAGCCCCAACAGACATGGATGCTGAGCACCAAACTCAGGTCCTCCGCAAGAGCAGGCTGCAGTCATCCCTCTAGCTCCCCTATTTTTTATTTCTCTTTATTTTTGAGACTTCCATACAGACATAAAATGAAATATGATCATATTTATCCCCATTCCTTCTTCCAACTCCCCCATATCCTTCCAACACATCTCCCTCCCAACTTTTTTTTTTTTTTCTGTTTTCTTTTTTGATAAACCACTAAGCCCAGTTAGTGCTGCCCACATGTGCATGGGTGTGGGGCCATTCACCGGAGCATAAGAAACTGGCCAGTAGCCACATCCTCCAAAAAAGAATGATCCCTGCCCCACCCCTCACAGCTATCAACTGCCAATAGCTCCTCGGTAAGGGGTGGACCTAGAGTCCATCTACCCCCTCTATGACAGAGTTTTGGCTAGCTGATCTTGTGGAGGTCTTATGTAGGTAACCACAGCTTCTGTGCATTCATGAGTAGGCTAGACATGTCATTCATGGTGAGAAAACTGCATTTTACAGCATATCTCCCCATCCTCCGGCTCTTGCCTGCTTTCCTCGCCTTATCTACTGAGATCCCTGAGACATAGCAGGAAGAAAAGGGTTGATGCAGGTGTCCTGATTATAACTCAACAGTCAGTCTATCTCCAGTCTAAATCCTCACAGTCTCTGGTCTAGCATCCAAACATCAAATCTCATGAGAGGCTCTGGTTAGTCGCCCAGGCCTTTAATCAGCCACCGTGTCTGAGGATTGGCATACTGGGATCACGGCAGTGTGGTTGATAGCCCCACCACCGCCGCTATAGAAAGTGGCAAACGCTGTAATGCTTCACTGGAGAGGCCGAAGCATAAAGAGTGCCATAAGTCCAAAGCCAGCCTGGAACACACAGCAAAACCTTGTCTCAAAAACGGTAAGTCAGGACCAGGCACAGTGGCACAGGCCTTTAGTCCTAGCACTTGGAAGGCAAAGGCAGGAAAATCTCTGTGAGTTCAAAGCCTGGTCTTTGTAGCAAGTTCTAGGACAGCCAGGGCCACACAGTCAGTCCCTGTCTTTGATGATGATGATGATGATGTAAAAATAAATAAAAGAGAAAGAAAAGTGGCCTGTATGAACAGAAACAGCCCTCAAGAAATCTACTTCATAGAGCTATCCAGAGACAACTTAAAATATTTAGTATGGCACCTGGTACTTAAGGATCAACAAATATTAATGTCATAACTGATCACCTTTAGAAAGGTAAAAGAAATAATAGAAGAGGAAAGAATAGGTGGTCAGTGGGAAGAGAAAGTCTGAAAAATGCAGACCACAGTTAAGTCCATCAGATTATATATCCCAAGGCTGAGAAATAAAAAACAGCCTAGCATCCCACAGTAGGCCCAGTGTCCCACAGTAGGCCTGGCATCTCACAGAAGGCCTGGCATCTCACAGTAGGCCTGGCATCTCACTGTAGGCCTAGCATCCCACAATACGCCTGACATCTCACAGTAGGCCCAGTGTCCCACAGTAGGCCCAGTGTCCCACAGAAGGCCTGGCATCTCACAGAAGGCCTGGCATCTCACTGTAGGCCTAGCATCCCACAATACGCCTGACATCTCACAGTAGGCCCAGTGTCCCACAGGAGGCCCAGTGTCCCACAGTTGGCCTGGCATCTCACAGAAGGCCTGGCATCTCACAGTAGGCCTAGCGTCCCACAGTAGGCCTGGCATCTCACTGTAGGCCTAGCATCCCACAATACGCCTGACATCTCACAGTAGGCCCAGTGTCCCACAGTAGGCCTGGCATCTCACAGAAGGCCTGGCATCTCACAGTAGGCCTAGCGTCCCACAGTAGGCCTGGCATCTCACAGAAGGCCTGGCATCTCACAGTAGGCCTAGCGTCCCACAGTAGGCCTGGCATCTCACTGTAGGCCTAGCATCCCACGATACGCCTGACATCTCACAGTAGGCCCAGTGTCCCACAGTAGGCCCAGTGTCCCACAGAAGGCCTGGCATTTCACAGAAGGCCTGGAATCTCACAGAAGGCCTGGCATCTCACAGAAGGCCTGGCATCTCACAGTAGGCCCAGTGTCTCACAGGAGGCCTGGCATCCCACAGCAGGCCCAGTGTCCCACAGTAGACCCAGTGTCCCACAGAAGGCCTGGCATCTCACAGTAGGCCTGGCATCCCATAGTAGGCCCAGTGTCCCACAGTAGACCCAGTGTCCCACAGAAGGCCTGGCATCTCACAGTAGGCCTAGCATCCCACAGTAGGCCCAGTGTCCCACAGTAGACCCAGTGTCCCACAGAAGGCCTGGCATCTCACAGTAGGCCTGGCATCCCACAGTAGGCCCAGTGTCCCACAGTAGACCCAGTGTCCCACAGAAGGCCTGGCATCTCACAGTAGGCCTAGCATCCCACAGTAGGCCTGGCATCTCAGAGTAGGCCCAGTGTCCCACAGTAGGCCTGGCATCCCACAGTGGGCCTAGTGTCCCACAGTAGGCTTCCTAAGCGACTCCCACTCTGAGCTTTCTTGAGTCTTCTCCACGTGCCCTTGGATTGTGGAGTCTCACTCACCCTCTCACTTGTTCCCAAGCACAGCCACAGAACATGCTAGCAAGGAGTTATCTTGAGACAAGCAGACCAGAACCAGGAAAGCCTCCCATGCTATGGCACGGCAGATCCCATCACCTCAGTATAAAATTCAGAGTGGCTTTCCTTCTTGGACCTCTCAACTGCCATATAAGTGCAGTACAGCACAAGACACCTTATGTCCTGGGCAAGGGCAGCCTTGGGGACCTGGCTCATAGCAAACCCAGGCTTCCACTGACCCTTTCTATTTCTAGTAATAAGTTGACTTATGTAATTTTTATATAATTTTCTCAGTAGACGCAGACAAGTTGCATCCTGAACCCACTTCCCAGGTCTCTCATCCCTCCTTCCCTCACTTCTCTGTGAACTGACCAACATCTCTCCTCAAAACTCCCTCAATCCTCAAGGATGGGAGAAAGGGATGCTTGGGGCTGTTTTCATCCTTGATATTCCTGAGAGCTCTGGAACACAGAAAAATGGATGAAATGCAGAAGGGTGGGAATGGCCAGGCCAGGAGGGCAGAATCTTGGCAATCAGAAATGCAAGGCACAGGGCTGAGATCTGTTTTTTAAAGAGCATTCTTTTGACTTTGCCAGTCCGCTCCACAGGAGTGGAGTTCAGAGGATGGCTAGGCAGGCCCAGCAGTGAGTCTGCACAGTCCTTGGTGGAATCTGAGAAGTGACTTCCTCTACCCTTGCCCTGCCCCTGTGATTGTGCCCCCAGAATATGAGGGGCTGTATCTTCCCTCCTCCAACCCTCACAGATCTCAGAACCATAGGGAAGAGGCAGGCATCTTGGTTTCTTTTCCGTTGCTGTCATAAAACACTGACAGAGTGACTTAAGGGAGAAAAGAGTCTACTTTTAGCTCACAGCTCACAACAGTCTGCCACGGCAGGAAAGTGAAGGCAGAGGGAGGTTACTCTTCACCCTGACTCCCAACCTTGAGAATGCCAATTTTTAAAGAAAATATATTTTATTTTTAATTATGAGGGGGTACATGCACATGAGGGCTAGTGCCCTTGGCAGCCAGAGGCGTCAGCTCCTCCTGGAGCTAGAGTTACAGGAGGTTGTGAGCAACCAATGTGGGTGCTGGGAACCAAATTCTGGCCCTCTACAAGAAGCTAAGCCATCTTTCCCACCATACCTCTTACTCAAACTCCTGACTGCTGTGGTTGTCAGAACTGAAACCAAACAAGAACTAATGCTGCTACTAAGAAGTTTAAAAGGGGGCTGGAGAGATGGCTCAGCAGTTAAGAGCACTGACTGCTCTTCCAGAGGTCCTGAGTTCAATTCCCAGCAAGCACATGGTGGTTCACAACCATTTGTAATGGGATCTGATGCCCTCTTCTGGTGTGTCAGCTACAATGTACTCGTATACAAAAGGGGAAAAAAAAGTTTGAAAGGGACCCTCCCCCTGAAAACAGGAAGACAATGGGGAATCCACCCGATGAAAAATATGGTTAACCAGCTTACTGACAGCTCCACCACCAAGTTAGCCCCAGGCTTCATAGGTTTAAGAGGACGGTCTTCACAATTGTTCCACTCTAGATGTCCGTACATGGTGTGAAAAAAAAATTAGATGATTTGGCCAAGGCCACTGAAATAAGACAGTTCCATACCTTAGCCTGCTCTAGGCTGTGTTCTCGCTGCTGGCCTATTCCTTCTGGTCTGAGGTCATTCAAGAACTGGACAAGAAAGAAAAACAATTGGCAAGGTAAAAGTCAGGAAAGTGGGGGCACAGGGGAGAGAGGCACAGTGAAGATGCACTTTTACTGCTGTCTCCAGCCAAGGTCACAGTCTACCAACCTGCGTAACACTAAAATCTGGCTCCATCCCAGAAAAGAGGGTCCTGCGTGTCTGGCATCTTAATAAACACCGACCATGCCCCTTAAGCAACAAAAATACAGTTGCCACCTTTTAACGTTTAACGGTTTGATCCCACCTCCTCTGACGAAAATCGGGTTCCTCCCCTTCCGGGTGATATGCAAGCCCCACCCATAGACTGCGAAGGTATCCCTGTGATGTAATTGTTAACGGTCGGTTTCCGGGGCGGAGCCAGGGAGGGCGGGGAGTTTAGGCTGTGCCGACCCCTGAGCCCCCCTTCAGGTGACTCCAGCCCCTCAAAATCTCCATCCAGGGCCTAAATGTCCCAGCTCCCCTGACGCTAGACCTCCCTCTTTGGTGACTCCACGTTCGGGTCCCTAGATAACCCTCCTCCTAACGCTTTAACTTCTAGTGATTTCCATAGCATCCATCCCATCCTGTCCCGATGTGACAATTGGCTTCCGGGGGTGGGGGCCACCTGCCTCAGTGTACCTGAGGACTATTCAGACTCGTCCTGGGATTGATGGCGAAGGGGACTTGCGACTGGGAATAAGTGTTCCTATCATGCTGCTCCCCAGGAACCGTTCGGAGCCCCGGACATGTCGCGATTGAGGAGATACGAGGTGGCGCTGGAAGCGGAGGAGGAGTGAGTGGAGGCGGGAGATGCGGAGGAGGGATGTGAGGCCCGGGGTGGGGGGTGGGGGGTGAACGTCCCGGGGCGGGCGGAGCGGGCCCTCGAGGGGCGTGGCCTGCCGCTGTCCAGCCCTTGGGGGGCGGGGCTTTCTGGAGGGCTCGGTTCCAGAGGTGGGGTCTGTGGGTCAGCCCCGCCCCTCGCGGTCCGGCTCTGCCTTGTCTTTGCAGGATCTACTGGGGCTGCTTCTACTTTTTTCCTTGGCTGCGAATGTGGCGCAGGGAGCGGAGGTGAGGGGGCTGCGATCTCGTGGGGGCATGAACGAGGTTCAGTGTCGGTGGACGGATGTGGGGGAGTCCAGGCGCCCCTGCCCCGCCTCATGTCATTGTCGGGTCGGCCTACAGCTCGGCGCACCCCCGGGAGCAGAAGCTGGAGCCTCTGCGGGGCCTAATGAGCTGTTTGTCGAGCGGCCTGAGGCCTGCTCCCCAGCGCTCGGGTCGTGTTCTCCTCTGTCGCACCCCCACCGCTGCTGCACAGACAGCCTGTGCATTAAAGATTTAAAGTCACGCCCACTGCCTTCCTGACTTTACCGCCGCAGCCGCCATTGGTGCTGGGAATCCCACGCCACACCTGCTGTTTCTTAACCCACAGGGCATCCCTCCCTGGTAGGAAGCCCTTGCATGTCTAGGACTCCATTGCTCCTAAGGGTCAGGCTTCTAATTACTATCAGTGACTGACTCCCTGCCACGCCCTCCCCAAAAGCACCCATACTGAGAGTAGGCCACATCTTTCCCCCCACTTATCAGTGTTCCCACAACTTCAGCTGTTACCACCTAACTCTAGCCATAACTTTGCCAGATGTCTAAAGAATCCTCTTTTCCTGGGAGTGGATATAAAACATTTTAGCCAAAGTTGAGGAGTCTGCTGTCAGTGAGAGGAAGGACCAGTTTCTAGAAGCTGTCTCCAGCAGTGTACCCCAGAAGAGTGACAAGGGTCGAGGGTCCAAGGTCCTTCCTATAGTTAAAACCCCAAACTGGCTCCCCCAGTCTGATGCCAATTTTTTGTTTGTTTTTGTATTTAATTTTTTAATTGTGTGTGTGTGTGTTTGTAATATGTGTGTGCCCACCACAATGCATACGCATGCAGAGATCAGAGGGTATGACCCTTTATGAGGGTTTTTCATCCATATGGCTTCCCGGGATGGAATTCAGGGTTTCAGGCTTGGCACCATGGCCATCCTGCCAGCCCCATCACAGTTTTAAAAGTCCTTGGTATCAGCAAGAACTAGCAGTTTGCTAAGAATCCTGCTACCCTAACCCCATGATTACTTTGTCCACCCAAATCACTCTGGAACCCGTTAACCCTTACAGTGGCTGAGAGTCAGACTGTCCTCTGCACCAGCACATAGACACACTGACTCCCATTCCAGAACAGGCACCCGAGGATTACGCTACGGAGACAGCCTGGATCCTGGCTGAGCTCAAAGCTGACTTTTAGCCTGGCACTGCCTCTGTCATAGCACACTGTGCTGGGAAAGAGGACTTGGCCTCCATATCTTTGGAGAAGCCAAAATAAGGAGAGAAGGGAAGCCAGGAAAATGTTTCTGCCTTCCAAAGATCTCTGGATTAACAAGCCCAGGGGAACTCACAATGGCAAGCAGTATAGACATGATGGTGGAGTGGGGTGAGCGGGGCAGGCGAGGTGAATTTCCTTAGAATTTCTTTTTTGGTGAAACACCCAAGCCCAGGGACAAAGATCTAGACCGGGAGTAAGAGAGAAGCTTCGGGTACCAAAACTTCAGGATGCATGGCCTCTGGCTCGTGGGTGACCTTCAAGTGTGCAAACTTTTAGCCATTCCCTCACAATTTCTGCATCGAAGACACCTTCAAATGCTTTGACTAGCCCTGGGTCCACATCTTCCCAGACTGTCATAAGACCTCTGAAAAAATGTCCAAAAGGTGCCTATGGGTCTTACCCTGGTCAGGAGGAAGCAAGGCCTTTTCAGTTTAGCCAAAGAAACTGCTCGGAGGCAGTGGAAGTCCTATCCCAAGATCTCTACTCCAGAGGATGGCTGGCCTCAGAGCAGGAAATTCAGTCTCCAGATAAGGGATGGATTCTTGGTGTTATGACTCGGTTTATATTTTAAATCCAGAGCAGAACTTGAGAATTGAAATCCCCAGATTAGGAGTCTAGGCCATTAGCCCAATAAACACACTCCTACTCTAGGCCGTTTACAACTTTCCAGAAAGCGTTGACTCAAAATGAGTAGGAATTTTGCATACAGATCCAGTTATACCCCAAGGCCCCACTGCAATACATTTGGATTTCCACATTGATTCCACTGAACCATACTAGTACATACTCATTTCTGATGGAAGGAAGCGTTGGGCGGGGTACAGGTGTTTGGGGTTTGGGGAAATGGGTATTTCTGAAGCTGGGTTCGGAAGGGTATGTTCCTTCAAGCCCAGAATGGAAAGACGGTAGAATTTGAATCAAACGAGACGACCTAACTTTGTTCTTGAGTCCGATGTCTCCAACAAGCCAGAGACTAAGTCTGGAAGCCCCCAGCCTCCCACTGAGAAGCTGGCATCCGTGGAACAAGACTAAGCAGAAGCAAGAAGGTGAGATTTGGGAGAGGGGCTTTGTCTTCTTGGAGTTTTGTTGATTTGTTTGTTGAGGCAGGATCTCACTATGTAGCTCAGGCTGGCCCCGGAACTCACTGTGTAGACCAGGCTAGTCTCAAACTCACAGAGATCAATTTGCCTGCTGAGTATTGGGAACAAGACATGTGCCGCCGTACATCCACCCACTTTCACCTGTTTTAACACCAGCAGCCTGGCACCCAAGGACTTTTATTTCTCTCCCTCATCTGCCTCAGTTCCCCTCCTTCATAGTAAACATCTCCCTATTAGCCAAGAAGAGTCTGTTTTAGGGTCCCATCAATTTCTCCTGATTAGAAAAATGCAGGGTGGGGCGGGGAAGGTAGTGGGAGGAGAAGATGAAGGCAGGTCAGTGCTGGCCTGCCTTCTGTTCCTACCCACTCACAAACTTCCATCAGAAGTGTGTATGTGTACTAATATGGTTCAGCACCATGACTGTGGAAATACAAATGGATTCCAGTGGGGCTTTTGGGTATAACTGGATCTGTGTCATTTCTGTCCGTGAGCACACATTCATGGGCGTGACTTCATGAGGTTACATGACCAACATATGACTGTGAATGTGTGGTTATGGGTGTGAGCGTAAATGACTATCAGGACACGCCACCGTGAACCACGGCTGTCCTGAGCTTCTGTAGCATCAGTCCCGTACACCATTCGCTAGCTCTCTCCCATCTTCTCCGTTCAGGGCTTAGAAGCCCATGGGGAAATGGCAGTCCGGGCAGGTAATTGGGTCACTGACAACAGGCCAAGAGTTAGAGCTCAGCATCACAAGATAAGCAAGGCATCACCACCCGTGTCTGAATCACCTAGTGCCCGAGGCAAAGCACAGCTAGATTAAAGCTAGGGGAGCAGGGGAGAAAGAAAGGAAGGAAGGAAGAAACCTCTAGGCTGAGCAGCATGGAGGGGCTCTCCTGCGCCAGCAGCCTCCTCCCGCTGTTACTGCTGCTTCTGAGCCCGGCTCCTGAAGCAGGTAAGTTCTCAAGAGGCCTTTGAATGAATGCTGAGTCAGGGGACTACAGGGAACAGGGCCCAGAAAGTTGGACCTCTAGCTATGTAATCAGAGCAGTTTGTGGGTCCAGACCTCTCTGAAGTGTGGCCCCATTGTTCTCCAGCCTTGCCTCTGCCCTCCAGCACTAGCTGCTGTACTCAGCTCTATAGACAGCCACTCCCAAGCAGGCTGCTGAGGAGGATTGTCCGCATGGAACTGCAGGAGGCCGATGGGGACTGTCACCTCCAGGCTGTCTTGTGAGCTCTACCCCCAACCTTGATACCTCTAACTCTGCCCTCAGTCTGAACCCCCAATATTCATCCCTAACTAACTCTAATACCTACCCGGATTTCCATCTGGCTTTTACCCCTAACCCCTGAACCCTACCTAAGCTCATCCCCCAAATGTGAGCCTAGCTTTGGACTTTTCCCTTCTCAGGCTTCACCTGGCTCGGCGCAGTGTCTGTGTTCATCCCCAGAACCGCAGCCTGGCTCGGTGGTTAGAACGCCAAGGGAAAAGGCTCCAGGGGACTGTACCCAGTTTAAATCTGGTACTACAAAAGAAAATGTACTCACACCCCCAACAGCAAAACTAATAAAGCAACATTAGATGACAATCTCCAAAAACTTCTGTCTCTTTTATTTCAACTCTTCACACTCCCCAGAAGGGCCAAGCCCAAGACCACACACACTCTCCAATCATCTGTACACACACATGCAGAGAACTTTCGCTCCCTGTCTCACATACACACACGGTCACAGGAACACAGACTTCTGTACACATTCCTCAGGTGGACTTCCACCTCAGGACAACATTGGAAGTCCAGACAGCCTTCAGCCGGCAGCAAGTCTGGAGTATAGGTGTCAAAAGAGTTCAGACTTCCAGCTGAGACCTCCATCCACAGGGACCCACTGCCCCGCCTCTTTCTGCCTGTCCTTGTAACCACCCAAGTCGGACCGGGTTACAGATGAAATCAGCTGAAGTTCTCCGGGGTCCTCTGCAGGTTTGGAATTCCTAAAGGAACAGAGAGCATTATCAAGAGAGAGGAGGGCTGGATCCAGACATCCTGAGGAAAACGGGGACATTTCCAAGCCCAACACTCCCACTTCTGAGGGAGCCCTAACACGGTAAAGATACAGAAGCAGATAAAGTCCTGGGCCCAAGGGTAGGGGTGGCAAGCAAGCAAGCATGATGACCTGTGTTCAGACCCCAGGACTCATGCAAAGGTAGAAAGACTCCCAACACATGCTATGACACGGGTGTGTGCATACACATACCATACACACACAACAGTAAGAAGATTTAATTTTTTAAATCTGGGAGAGGAGCAAGCATTGATCCAAGACATTTAAGTGGGGGAAGGGTAATATCGGTTCTGACACCTTAAAAATGAAGGGAGCTACTATAAGTCCCAATCTTTTAAATGGGAAGAGACCCATTTCTGAGAATAGGCACTTGGGAGGAAGGTCTACTGGGCTCTCCCCCTTGCCTAGATATAAAAGACCCAACTCCAGTGATTCCTGGAACCCACAAAATTAATAGGGCGTCCGGTTCTTAAGTCAGACACTCAACCAAGCACTTAGATTACCAAGCGCTACTCACCTGGAAGCTTTTCCACTGGGATCATGGGTGCCAAGAGCCCAGGTTTTTGCGGTCCATCCTTCCCACTCCGTCTCAGCCTCAGCCTGAAGCATAAAAGAGCAGCTGTCTCCCTGATACCATGTCTCGTCCAAGAGGACTGGTTAGCAAAGGACGAGGAATCATGACCGAGAAGACAGGGGGGGAGGGTGGGGCGGGGGGAGAAGTGGCTCCAAACTCCAGCAGGCTCAGTGGGCTCAGCAGAGGGTGGGAATGGATGTGGTCCCTGGGCATCAAAGCAGCTGCGGGGCAGGACAGCTAAGGAACCAGTGGCACTCACTTACCAGAGCCCCAGTGCCAGGGCTCCCACAGCCAGGCCAAGGCAAGAGAAGATTCCCAGAGACGCTAACACAGCTACTTGCTCCAAGGGGTCCCTGTGATCTGAAGGAAAAAGCCCCATGTCCCTGGGAGAGCAATGATGCCACCTTCTGTTTAGGACTTTAGTCCTCCACGTGCTCTGTCAATCCATCAGACTTACCAAGCGGCCTTGGGTCTGGCTGCAAGGAAGGCCTTGCAGGAGCCGGGCTGTCCTCCTGAGCTACTATTGCCTCTAGCTGCTGTCCATGTCCCTGGCTCCAGTCGGGTACCTCATCCTGCAGGGGACCTGAAGAAAGATGAAACCCGAGAGGTGCACACAGAAGCCTCTGCCTTTCTAGGGCAGGAGCAGGGCTAGAACCTAAAGCTGAGGTAGGGGCCTAGGAGGCAGTTTCAAAGGGTGTGGACAGCTTCTGGGGATCTGGCTTGTAGACTTGCAGACACAGGGTCTAAATGTGCAGAGGTGGAGACGTGGAGACAAGGGACTAAAGTCAGAGGAGGGCTGCAGGCCAGCAAGGCTACCGAATAGGACAGCAGTGCTAAAGGCCCCTAACAAGGGGATGTGTAAAACTGTCCAGTGGATGGTGGCTTTGGGGTGAGGGCCCCACCCTTTGTCTTTGTTTCTGTCTCTCACCAGTGCTAGGAGTACCCCAGGCCTCTGGGCTCCAGGCGCTCCAGGTGCCAGCATCAAGAAAGTCCCTGGCACTGACTCGTACCGCGTGGGGCAGCCCAGCCACAGCATCTGTTATCACTTCCTCCAAGCCAATGGGCTCCACCTGGAGGTAAAGACGGCTGTTCAGGGTGTGGTCCCAATGTAAGTAAAGAACCCGCCCAGCCCCGGCCATCGAAGAGTAGCCCTCTCCCACGCTGCCATCCCTGTCGACCTGCTAGGGAGGGTCTAGGCCCCACGTTGGGTGGCTGATGGAACAAAATCTAGGTCTGGGATTTGGAAAATGGAAGCATGTAGAGGTTACTTAGAGGGCCTGTGGTGTCAGCCAGTCTGTGTTCAAAACTCTAAGTGACTTGCTGAGTGGACCGTGGGCCTCCACGTCTCAGCTTCCTCGTTTGTAAACAGGGGTGACTATACCTAACAGAGATAACCTGTCAAATGTGTATTGAGGTACCCTGCAGGCAGGCAGCTCTGAATGCAGATTATAAACTAAAGGGACCGCTTCCCAGGACAGATGCCAACAAATCTTTGACATTTCTGGATGTGGAGATAAACTATTTTCCCCTAGACACAGGGGTATGGCTGCGAGGAGGGTCCTCTAGGTAAAAGGTATGCCCTTTCCTAGAAGTTATTCTCTCCCATCCCCTCTCTTTCTTTGTGTGTGTGGGGCTGGGTTGTGTGTTGGTGTGATGTGGTATGTGTGTGTGTGTGTGGTGGTATTTGTTTTTGTTTTTTCTTTCTTTTTTTTTTTTTTTTTTTGGTTTTTCGAGACAGGGTTTCTCTGTATAGCCCTGGCTGTCCTGGAACTCACTCTGTAGACCAGGCTGGCCTCAAACTCAGAAATCTGCCTGCCTCTGCCTCCAGAGTGCTGGGATTAAAGGCGTGTGCCACCACGCCCAGCTGTGTGGTGGTGTTTGTGTGTGAGTGTGTGTGTGTGTGTGAGTGTGTGTGTGTATGTGGTGGTGGTAGTGGTGGGGTATGTGTGTATGGTGGGATGTGTCACAGCATACGTGTGGTGGTCAGAGGAAGAACGCAGGATTAAGTCTTTCTGCCTTCTGCACTGTTTGAAGACAGGTTTTTCGTTGCTCTCAGCTAGCCCATGAACTTCTAGGCATTTTCCTGTCTCTATCTCCCCTCTTGCTGTTGGAGCACTCGGGTTACAAGCTATGCTATCTCACCTGGCTTTATGTGGACTCTGAGGATTCAGACTCAGGTCCCCTTGCTTATAAGTGGTTGTCTTGTAATACACTAAGCCGTTTTCCCAATCCCTCGAAGTGATTTTTTAAAAAGCCATTTTTATTTCCCACAGACAGGCTTGCATTATGGTTAGTCACCCAGGACAGGAGTGCTACCCGCTACAACTCCGGCACCCAGCTCAACACCTGGGGAACACTTATATAGAAAGGGAATCAGGTCTTTTAAGACCAGCCAGTGCCTAGAAGCAATGCAGAATATCTGATCTCTTAACACCAGAGACAGCACCAGAAGATGAAGACCGAGGCACACTGCAGACCTCACCGTGGACCAGGCTGGATGCTGTGCTGGTCGGTATTGCAACCGGAACTTGAGCAGAAAGTGGGGTTGGCGACGCCAGGAGGCAGGGTATGTCCAGCTGGCATGCAGGCGTCTCGGGTAACCAGGTACCGATTCCACCCGCAGTCCTTGGGGTGGATCAGGACGCACTAGAGATAGCCAGACAACAAGTTCAGGGTAAGTGATGGGTGCTCATTCCTTCCCACAGTGTGTGTGTGTAAAGGTGCTTTCGTCAGATCCGTCCCAGGAAGGAGGGGAAATGTCGAATTTGATCACTCATTGAGCCTCAGGACCTGTCAGTCATTATTATAAGCAGCAACGCGAAAACAGAGTTTTGATAGCTTTAAGTGATAAGCAGATTTTTCTTTCCATCCACAGATGATTCGCTGGCCCAAATTCCAACCTACATATACTGTCTTCTCCCCTCCCACACTCAGATCAAGAAAATAAAGGGGGGGAGAGGCTTTCCCCTAGGCGGGGAGAGCATGAGATCGGGCTGTCTTCAGCATAGCTAGGGTCCAGAAGCAGGAATGAGCTAGGCAGCTGGGAAGGATGCGTAGGTAATGACGGGAGCCTCTAGGGTACAGAGCCATCTGTGACGACTCTGTCTTTATGAAAAGGAGAAGACCAGTTGGAAGTTGGGGCAAGGTGAGTGTAATAAGTCTGTGCGGAGTCTCTGTGACATGGATCTGAACGGAGTCTGGGGTACTCACAGATGCTCTGTAATCTCACATCCAGTAGGCACGTGCTGGCACCCAGTGGGTTCACCTCGGTCACATTGATCCGGTACTCACTCCAGAACTCTGCCCCATGGACCACACATCGGGAGGCCTCCAGAGGGTCCTGTGGACACGGCCAAGGCCCAGTGGATAGACTTTCTCTAGAATGGAGGATGTCGTCTTGGGTTTTGGAAATAGGTCACAAGTTAAGAGTCCCCAGTCTCTCTGTCATGTCCTACCTCTGACTCTCAGCTCCTGGCAGTGTCTTCTTCCTGGTAAAAAGGTTACCATCTGAGGTTAGGAGGGAAAGGCCTCTACCTTCTCTGAGAATTTGTCAGAACCTCCCTCCCTGCTTCCCATACCCATCTCATGCCAGCAACCCCAATTCCATAGGCACACATACCAGACACACCCACATATACCTGTAGGAAGTAAGGTAGCGGGTGGGCAAACCGCTGACCTGGCCTGGACTCCAAGTACAGGAGAAGTTTTCATAGTCTACTGCTTGGCAGGAGACCTCAGGACGCGCTGGGGGAACTGGAGACAGAGGGCACAGCTGGAGACCAAGACATCCCTAGCTCCATCCTATCCCAGAGGGCTTGCACGGGTCCCAGGTCCCCTTGGGGAATCCCATGGCCCCTTCCACTAACTCACAGCCCAGCTTCAGGGTCACCATGCCCCCTGATACACCATCCAGGGTCTGGCAGACATAAGTGCCTTCATCAGGGCTGTCCACCTGGGCCAAGACCAGTCTGTGTCCTAATCCAGAGTCAGGTCCCTGGAGCAGCCTTGAATCTCCATCCCGAAACCAGGACACTGGAGTCCTGGAGAAAAGATGAGGAGATGAGTCAGAGAGAGAAGAGATTGGGCTGTACAACTGTTCTCTGAGAGCATCTAAGCACACTTGCAATCAAACCACGATTCTGTGCCTGGGGTGGTGGTGTGTAAGAATCATCTCAGGAGGCTGAAGCAGGGGGTTCATGAGTTTGGGGCCAGTTGGAGCTACATAGTGAGTTCCAGGTCATTCCCAAGTGCCAAGATAAATAAACGAATAAAATAAAAACAAGGAAGAAAGGAGACTAAGCCCAAGCCCAAATTCCCTTCACACAGTCCCTTGTGGTCTCCCGTGGCCTTCTTTACCTTATCACCCCAACTTCCTCCTCACAGGCCGCATTCTCTTCTCTCTGTTCCTTAGCACTGAGGTCACCCCCACCTCAGGGCATCTCCACAAGCTGCTGTCCCTGCCAGGAGCTACCCTAGCCTGGCCATGGCTGCTCCTTTTTGACCAAGTTTCTTGCGTGCTTGCTGCCTGCCTTCCCCACTAAGATGAAAGCGCTTGAAGGCAGGCGTCTGGCCTTTGTCGTATCTCAGAGCCTACGACAGACCCAGCACTTAGCAGGTACTTAAACAAACTGGCTGGTTCACTGAGGGATGGCTTTTGGTACTAAGTATCAGCCCACCGCCCACCCCCAAGGCTTTGTCCATGACTGGCACCAATGGCTTCCCCAGCATTAGCAGCGTTTTCTATTGAATAAATACATTTGGAGGGTTAGGACACACAAGCAAGGATTACAGCCAGAAGAATCGAGGTTAGGAGGGAACGTAAGATCTGGGCAGGGTCAGGAAAGGATGAGATGAACAGACAGGCGGACACTTACCCAGCACTCA
This sequence comes from Mus caroli, assembly GCF_978045245.1. NCBI lineage: Eukaryota > Metazoa > Chordata > Mammalia > Rodentia > Muridae > Mus > Mus caroli. The sequence continues at coordinate 111,305,079 of NW_028227261.1, forward strand.
CTCCGGGGCAGCACAGCATCACGGGCCTGCCAGGTTGTCCATACTGGACCCCTGTAAAAGGCGGTTATTACTTCTTTGATACCCTCTCCTATTTATGAGAACGATAGGGTGAGAAGCAGGCTGCCAAGCCCTGGGTGGGGTCATTGTGTCCAAGCATGAAGTTACACTTGGGAGCCAGGGAGGCATTTTCTTACCTGGAGGACCCCAAGCTTGGGGGCAGGGGGAGGACGAAGACACCAGGGCTGTAGCCACGGCCACCAGGACCCTGGTCAGCCCTGTGCAGCTGCTGCTCATCTGTGGAGAAAGAGGACATTTAAGGACTTACCCGTCCATGAGCTAAAGCCCGGCTTATCCCTCTCCAAAGCTGGGGCTTCCTTAAGGAAAACCGAAGTACCAAGAGAAATGAAGCTCTTGAAAATGACTGAGGAATCTAACCTGAACTTCCATTTCTAGCCATATACCCAGTGTTGTATTTGTCCTTGTGTATGCGTACACACACACACACACACACACACACACACACACACACGTTCATCCCAGTCCTGGGCTTAAGGCCCAGAACAAAAGCCAGAGGCAACAGACTGTGCTAGCACTCACCCCCCCACCCCCGCAACACAACACACCATCCTTGGCACCCACCTCTGGCACCAAAGATTGGCACCAGCTCCGCCACTCCCATTAACCCATACGACTCAGCTGCTGGGAATTCTGGCATTCACCCCCAACCTGACCAAGGCTAATTATTGCCTCTGGCCAACATACAGCAAACCTCATCACCCGCAGATAGGGAGCTGACATGATGGGCCCAAATGCCCCCCATATTCCCAACATGAGGCCCTGCCCTGCTCTACTTGCCAAGCCTCTGGCCTAGGCCTGGCTTCTTGCTCTCGTACTTGGGCCACTCAGATGGGCCTGGCTTGAAATCTTGTTGGTCTCAAGCCTGTGAGGCTGGATGGAGCTAGGGTGCAGGCTGGGGCTGCAGAATTAAGCGGATCCAGATGCCCTGGCTCCTGCCAGAGGCTGGGAGCGGGCAAGGAGCCAGCAGATGGAGATGGAGACGCGGTGGCTGAGAAGGGAGGGGAACTAGGAGCCTGCAGGAGCAGGCGCCTGATGCGGGGGGGGGGGGGGCACAGTACCAAGTGCAGGGGGGGGGGAGAAAAGTGTTCAGGAGCAAAGGCAATGGAGTCGGGGGCCAATATGTAAGAGGTCTGGATGGGTGCAGCAGGGACTCCAATTTGAGAAATGTACTTATAGGGAAGGAGTTGGGGCTGGGAGAGAAAACTCGGGTGGTGGGGAGCAGCAGCAGACTGAAGGTAGTCAGAAAGGGGTAGATAGCAAGCTCTCAAAAGTGCCACAGGACCTCTCCAGAGCAGGGCAGAATGAGGCCTTCACATATCTGGTCCCCCTGACTGTCTTATTGCCCCCCACCTGGGTCCCACCCCATTTACCCTGATTAGTCCCACCCTACCTTGATAATCACAGTGACTGAGTGCCCATGGCCTCCAAGACTTCCTCCTACAGGCTAAGAACTGTCTCCCGCTCCACTGAGTTGTGGGACCCCAGAACCATCCCCTCCTTCCCATGTCGAGCCCCGCCCCCTCTGGGCCTTAGAGCTGAGCAGGCCCCCTCCTCCACCTCTTCCTCTTCCCTCTCTCATTCCCTCCCACCATACAGCCTGGGAAGGAAAGAGGCCTCCCCCCTCAGGCTGGAAAGGAAGCCAGAGACACAACCAGGACCAGCAAGAAGGAGAGGGGGGTAGCCTCTGCTTATGTCCCTGTCGCTAGAAGATTTCCTTTGTTTTCACAGAGTCACCAAAGCCTACTTACTCAGGGATTCACTAGGTAGTTGACTAACGCAAAGATATTCACTTGAACACATGTGGACATAATAAAAAGAATTAGCACACAGACACACTCCTTCCTGTTCTTTCCACTCTCCAGCAATGTTTCCTTGGGGCACAGATGGCTGTGTTTCCAGGGGAAAACAGGCTTCACACTGGAGAATATAAGGAAAGGCAGAGACCAGCCCCCACCCCTTCCCTAGAGGTTGTAGCCATTTCTATTTTCCCCCTCCACCAGTTGGGCCTCAGCACCAGGAAATGCCTTTGATCCCTTGGTGCCAGATACACAAGACACACAGTTACCCTCAGATACAGTCACACACAGAGACACACACTCAGACACATTTAAACAGCTTAGCCTACTAGAGGTCCTATTGACACAGAGACACATGCTTCGTGTGTGTGTGTGTGTGTGTGTGTGTGTGTGTGTGTGCCCTATAATCCCTAAAAGCAACTCCTCACCATGAGGAGCTCACAGGAGCTCTTAGTAAAGACGGACCAGTGTCATAGCAAGGTTACAAGTCCTTGTGTGGCCAGAAACAAAGAATAAGTAGGAAACTCAGACAGAGGGACCCTGAGGGACAGACAGCCTGTAGACAGAACTAGAAAAGCAGAAACATGAGACACCTGGGGGGTGGGGTAAGGAGGAGCTGTGAAGAGACATAAAAATCTCTCCAGGAAGATAATCATGGGGACAGAGAAAGAGATGTTAAGAAGCAGAGTCAGGCATGAAAACAGAAACACCAGAAGACCAGGGCACCAGGGCTATAGCTCAGTTGGTGGAGTTTGCCTAACATGCCCAGAGCCCTAGGTTTGACACCCAGCGGCGTACAAAAACAGATGTGCCACATCTGCAACCCCAGGAATCCAGAGGCTTTGGATACATGTGGCCCAGTGATGGGACTTACTGTCTCAGCCCTGGAGATGGAACCTAGGCCCTGGCTCACACCAGACAAGCGCTCTATCACTGATCATGCTCAGCCCCCACCAGCTCTTGAACAGAGGAAGAAGGAAAGCCATGTGGCTTGGGGGGGTGGATCTTGTCTATTGCTGCAGGCTGGGTAGAAAAGTCAGTTTCCCTCCACAACTTAAGCAGTTCCCAAACAGACAAACACAGCTTCACTCCCACACAGTCTAGGCTAGGACACAGGACACATCATGGTCACAAGTCTCACTGTTGCTCTATTACTGAAGTCACACATTAGTACACACACACAAACCAGCCACCCTGGCAGACAAAATCTAGACCCCACAGAAGCTTCCCAAAACACATCCCCTGGTGTGGTCACAGCCCCTCTCCCAAACAAACACCTAAAGAAAAATTGCCCATCTCCCCCCCACCTCTTCCCCCCCACCCCCGTTGCTGCACCGCCAGCAGAGCCAGCCACACTCTCAAACAGAGTGGCATTCGCTGACAGACACACCAGATGACACCAGTTTCAGAGCCTCACACGCACTGACATCGCCAGACACAGAGACACACTCATAGTCCATCCTTCACTCCCTGCCTTTCAGATCACACACCACCCTGCCCCGCCCCCTCTCGGCAGGACTTGGGAGTCAACACCCGGGTCCCAGTAGGGCCTCTCACCTTCTGCGGCAGCCGCCGCCAGCACCCTCCGCCCTCACCCACTGCCCTGGCCTCTGCTCCCTCCAGTGTTGAGCGGCGGCAGTGGGGGCGGCTCCTCCCAGCGCCAATAGAACGAGAGAGGTGAAGCAGGCAGGGGGGTTCTCGGCCCATTGGAGCCTCCAACTGCCAATCACTTCCACCTCCTCTGGACACTTCCTGTCCCGTCTGGAACTTAGAGGAGGGTGCCAGAGTAGGATTCCTAGGACAAAACCTGAAACTGCTGCGTTCCTTAGACCTCTCCTGAAGGCCTGTCCTCCCAGGGACATCAGGCCTGAAAGCGTCCAGGCCCTTGTCCCTGGCGTCCACACAGCCTCAGGTTCCCTAGTGAGCCACTGGGCAGCTGACTGTATTCGATGAAGGTGCCCCTGACTCCAGATAAGATAGGGAGCCAGGGGGTTGGTCTAGTTCTCTTACACTTTTAAAACAGTCAGGCCATATCCCAAGCCACTGAAATCAGAATCTCTTCTCGTTGCATCTAGATTCCCGCGCTGTTTTTAAAAACTTTCCAGGCCTTAGGCAAGGTTAGGGAGTGTGTGTTTATGCCCTAAGAAACCAACCACCTACCTAGCAAGCAAAGGAAGTGCCTGCTTTGTCTGATTTTCCAGCCCCAGGCAACATTCCCAATCCCAAGCACCCATCCCCCTTCCAAGCCTCCAAGGTCTCAAGAAGACAGCAAGGAGAGAAAACCAGGGTTTTCTCCGTCAGGCCCAGTCACTTGTCCACGCTTAGTGTGACTTCTCAACCCCAAGACTCAGTTCCCCTGGAAAAGAATGGATGAAAGGCATTCTAGCCATCTCCACATCTGTCACAGCTCTTACTTTTGCTTTAGAATTTGGAGGCCACCAAGTGGTATCAGGTCTCAAACATCAAATGCCCCGTGGTTCCACTATCACAAGGAAAAACAGATTCAGAGAGGAGGTGGACTCAAGGTCATTCTAGGTCCTGGGGCTCTCTCTCTCTGGCTGCCCCCGCCATGCTTAGTGCAATTCTTGTAGCATAGGTACAGTACTGAAGCGACATCTGCTGCACATGGAAATCCAGGAAGCCAGGAACACAAAGCCACACGCACGCTCCCAACCCACCCCTTTAGCCCCTGTGGTCTGGAGCAGCGTCTGACTGTGGCCACTCACAAAACCAGGGTTCTGGCCAGCAGCCCAGTGTCTGGGGTGACCATGGGACTAGGACTTTGCTCACCCTCTCCCCACTGAACTTTGAGGCTGAGACTTGGTGAGCTGACAGGCTCAGTGATACAAACGGCTCTGGGCCTCCAGTAGACGCTGCCAAGCTAAGAACATAAGATTTTTTTAAACAGTCTCCTAAATTAGCATGCTATCTATATCACAAGCAAAGAGGATTGGAGACAATAGTGAATATTGTTCGGAGAGCAAAGGTAGAATTTTCTTCTCTATAGTTAGGGCTGAACACAGGGCCTTACACGTGTCAGACACCCACTCTATCACTGACCTATTTCACAGGTCCTTTGTACCAGACAGTCTCACCAAGCTACCCAGGCTAGCCTTGAATTTGCAATCCTCCTGCCTCGGTGTCCTTGGGAGCCAGGATTACAGACCTGTAACATGAGATCCAGCATGGCTTCGGTTTCAGAGACTAGGTCTTGCTAAGTGACTCACACTGGCCTCAAATTCACACTCCTAATGCAGCCGCCAATGTGGTGGAATCACAGGCACACATCATCATGTGAAGGGGATTCTTGCACCAAATTTTTCAAAGTCCGTAGGCAAGAGTGTTTGGAGTCACACTTAGCCTTTACCCAAACTCCGGAATGTAAGAGTCCACACTACTCCTCTGGTGTCAGAAAACATGGTTAAAATGTGAGACTCAGTTTTATTGATGTCACATCTGCCCAAACTCCAGGTCCCAGGTCTGTCAGGTACAAAGATTCAAGGCCCTGATGTGGTCACAGTCAAGCGATGGCTGCCGTTTCCTTGTCTTTCTGCGCCAGGCAATAGTGTACCTCGGGAAGCGCCCTTAATCTTTCTGCAGCCTATAAAGGGACAAGAAGCAATCAGGGAGAGTAAGGGTCACCTGGAATTGTACTGAGGAATTCTGGGCCCAGGAAATACTGAGGAGGGCTTATGGGATAGGAAGATTAGTTCAGGATAGCTGGAGTCACCAGGGGGTGGAGTTGAGTGGCAACTGAGTTCTAGGAATGCAGAGATTTTTATGAGGCTCTTCAGGGTCAAGACTGCTGAGATCCCGTGAGGAAATGAGGTGAACGGATATGACGACCCAGGATGTGAGTCCTGACCTGTTCAGGAGTGAGGTCACGCTGGGCCTGGGCAAGCATTTCATAGCCAACCATGAACTTCCGGACAGTTTCGGATCGCAGAAGTGGGGGGTAGTAGTGGGCGTGGAGCTGCCAGTGGTCACAGGTGGCTCCAGTCTTTAATCCCGTGGGAGCCCCTGACAAGAAGAAGACAGAGGTGATCTGGAAGGCCCTTTGTCAGCCTTCAGTCTAGCCCCTCCCCTAAGCTAGACCTGAAGATTATTACAGCTCCAGGTATTTTCCACCAGGGAGCTCAGGCATTAGGTAGCAATCAGTAACGGGGTCACCAAATCTCTCTTCTCTCAGTCCCAGCACCCATGCACTGAACAGTTGTTTTAAAGCCAACAAGTGTTTTAAGGCCTCATAGGGATTCTAGTTCCCTAAGCCAGAACCTAGAAGCCCAGAAGCCTTACCATGCCAGCCCATGGAGTAGGGAAAGGATGTCTCAAATAGGTTGTCGTACTTGGTCAAGAGCTTCTTCATGATGGAGGCGAGATCTGGAATCAGAGCCTGATTTTCACCCCCAGGGAAGAGACGCTGGTCCCATCCGGGCTATTCTATCCAGCACCCAGTCAGTCCCACGGTCCTACCCAGGAGACTCACCATCATGCTCAGCGGGGGTCAGCTCAGGTAGCCGCCGCACGTGCCGCCGGGGCAGCAGAAGTGTCTGGAAAGGCCACACTGCCCAGAAGGGGACCAGAACTATCCAGTGCTCACTGGTTAGGACCAGACGTTCCTGGACGCACAGAATGGAAGTGATGTGTGCAGGTCGCAGGGAGCAGAAGGATCTCACTAGCACCTACCCTAAGCCACCATAATATTCCTTTAGGTGGCCGATAATGTCCTATCCCCCTTTAAAGCACGTCTCTCTGTGAGGGTAAAAGGGCTAGAGCCTCCCTGGGGACACAGGGCCTGGCTCTCTCCTACCTTCCTGAGGAGCTCTTGGTGACCATATTCCAATAGCAAAGGTTTTCCATGCTGGCTGTGATAGGTCTGCTAGGATCGCTCTTCACGCTGGGCGATATCTGGCAGGAAACTGCTAGCCCAAACCTGTCAAGGGGCAAGCACCAAGAAGAGCAGGCCAGTCCATTATCTCTGAGCCTCCGAATTACCAATGTATTTCTTTTGCCCTATCCCTTAATCTAGTAGTCCTGTCCACAATGCCGGTGGACTCAGCCAAGAAAGCCATTAAGGCCTGTCACATACTTGCCTGGCAGTGGGGATGGGGGTTAGAACAGCCCATCATGGCTCCTTTATTTTCAAAGATCTATTGGGTAGAAAAGAGAGAGAGATTCAATAGTCACACAGACATCAAGTGAACCCCTCCTCACCATACCCTGTGGAAGCAGTAATGGTACTTCCCCAAACCAAATTACACCTTCCCCTCACGGACCTGCACCCAAGGGTACTGAGCACCCAGCTCCTCTGTGACTGAGGCCCATGCATCGATGACAGCTCGGATCTCAGGGACAGACATGAGTGGCAGCGTCACATCCGACCAGGGGTGGAAGCACATGACCTTACTAGGTGGTGAGGGAAAAATGACAGAGGGAAGGGGATTGGGTGCTAAGGGCAGGGCCCAAGCCCAGGTCTTCGTCTTCACCCTTGGGCTGGAGGTTGTAAGAGGGGAAACCCAAAGTTACCAAACTCCTCTGGCGGCCTCTGCTCGGAAGAGAGGGTGGTCACTGGGTCCTGGAATAAAGGAGTATTACTCTTTGTAGCACAGGTACCGGGGTCAGACCCAGTCTCCCTTCTCCCCAACAGCGGTTAAATTGAGGGTACCTGGATCGGGAGCATCGGGCTGCAGAGCCGGGAAGTCATTGTCAAACAGAAAGGTGCCATCATACGGGGGATTCACCTACTGACAAGAATAGGCTAAAAATACTACCACCTGACGTAATCCAAGGGCTATCCAGGCTGCAACAGGGGCGAGGAAGGCCCCACTCAAAGGATCAAATTTGCTTGCCTGGAAATGATGACTCAAAAGGAGGCGCACTGCTCCCTCTTGTGGGCGAAGGGTAGTAATAAGGAAGAACTATTTTCTCCTATTCCAGTTGGTGGCTGTGCTTTCGGGCTTACCTCCCCATTAGCTCGTGTGGCCCCGGGACACAGAGGGTTGAGTGGGTCATGGCGGGGCACTGTCTTCAGAAGCTGGGGCTCCACTTGTCCTTGCCAGGGCCGCTTCATGCGATGAGCTGACACTAACACCCACTCGTCCTGCAGCGGGTTGTAGCGAATATGCTGGTGTTCTGGGGATAGTCAAGGATCAGTCAGCAAAACTCCCTGTCTCTCTCTTCCCCGAGTGGCTCTAATGCCCTAGCAGGCCCAAGTACAGGGACGCTCGGTCTGCGCAGTGTTTCTAGAAGCTATAGTCTGGCGGGGGGGGGGGGGGAGTTAAAGGGTTAAACGCTTTCCGTGCCAAACGGCCTGCAAGCCCTTCCTTCCCTCGCCCCCCACCCAGGCCTCGGGTAGGAGTGCCGACCTCGACTCTGGGACTAGAACTTCCTACGGAAAAGGAAGGCTCGGCTCCGCACCGTAGCGGGTCCAGGCCGCCCAGCAATTACCGCTCACCCGGAAGGTCGCTGCCATGGCGTCCGCCTCTGAAGCCTGCTGGCGCTGCTCAGGATCGGCTCCGCTGTGCGACGTGAGGCCACACGAATTGACCTAAGGTCAGTCAGGAAGGTACACAGGGTAAGCGCCCCATTCCATGTCTCCCCCCGCCCACCCTGGATGATTGGCTAGCCGCCAACACGTGACGTGGGGGGGGGCACAGCCTGCCACTTGAGGGTGGGGCTCGGGACCGCCACACACTTCCCCAGGTTGTTTTGATAATTCTTCTGCACACCGGATTGGAGCTACTTCTCTGGAGAGCATCTGTGAAAACTGGTTGCTGTGTCCATTCCTCCCGCCACGGATTCGGGTTGCTTGCACGACATTAGGGCTATTTATTGGAGCATGGGCAACATAACAGCTTCACCACTCAAGGACACTCCTGCCACAACCTTTAACTGCCAGTAGTCCATCAGAAAGGAGCCTCGTGAGTACACCGCCCCCCCAAACCGGTATGAAACCTCGATGGGTCCATTCTCAAGTTTTGTGCAGGTAACCACAGGTGTAGTGAGTTCTTGTGTTTGCACATCAGGCCCTGTCCTGTTCAGAATACATCGTTTTTACTGAGCATCTTAACCGTGTGCCAGGCACCTAGGTTCTGTGTGGAGCATAGAGAAGCCCTGTGCAAAGATCAGCAGCATTCTGAACTCCTGACCTGGGTCACCTGCGGAGCAGCTGTGGTTAAGATGCAAGTTGTGGAGAGGGGGTGGAGGTGAGGAACTTGATCATACTATAGATAAAGCCTGCAGCCTGGCCCTTCAGGTATTGCCCGGATGTGTGAGTATTTCACTGTAACTATACCTCTAGCCTCAGGAGCAGAAATAAGGTTAGATAAAGAGAACTGAGTAAGTATAGGGTGTGGTGGTACACACCTGTAATCCCAGCACTCCAGAAACAGAGACAGTAAACTTACAAGTTCAAGTTCAGCCTGCACAGTTATACATAACAAGGCCCAATCTATATAAAAGTAAACCAAGCGGCCAGTGGTGGCGCACACCTTTAATCCCAGAACTTGAGAGGCAGAGGCAGGCAGATTTCTGAGTTCGAGGCCAGCCTGGTCTACAGAGTGAGTTCCAGGACAGCCAGGGCTATACAGAGAAACCCTGATCTCGGAAAAAAAAAAAAAAAAAAAAAAAAAAAAAGTAAACCAAAAGACAGTAGTGTGTGTGTAGGTGTGTGTGTGCATACACACCAGGCACAGTGATGCATTTGCCTATAGTCTCAGCTACTCTAGAAGCTGAAGCAGAAGATCATTTGAGCCCACAAGTTCTAGACCATCCTGGCCAATATGGTGAAGCCAATTTCAAAAACAAGCAAAAGGCTATCACTATCTGAAGGGCAGAGACAGGTGTATCAGTGAGTAGCCTGGCTACATAGAGCGTTCTAGGCTGTTGAGGTTTGGTCTGTTGCTATGTAGCATGATGCAAAATACTGGCTGGGGAGGTGAGGAGCTGGAGAGGTGGCTCAGGGATTAAGAGCACCAACTGCTCTTCCAGAGGTCTTGAGTTCAATTCCCAGCAACCACATAGTGGCTCACAACCATCTGTAATGGGTTCTGATGCCCTCTTCTGGTGTGTCTGAAGAAAGCAATGGTGGTGTACTCATATGTATAAAATAAATAAATAAATCTCTTAAATACTGGCTCCCAGGGTCTGGTCACTCCCACAGACAAGGACATTCTCATCTATACCAAAGTGATGCTATGTATCCTTGCCCCTCAAGTTATCCCTGATTGGTTAACAAAGATGCCTACAGCCTATAGCTGGGCAGAAGAGAAGAAGAGAAGTAGGCAGGACTTCAGTTCCCCAGCTTGAGGGTATATAGCAGAGAAAGAGAGAGAGAGAAGGAGGAGGAGGAGGGGAAGGAAGAGAGGAGAGGAGAGGAGAGGAGAGGAGAGGAGAGGAGAGGAGAGGGAGAAGGAGAGGAGAGGAGAGGAGAGGAGAGGAAAGTAGGAGAGAGAAGGAGAGGAGAGGGGAGGGGAGGAGGAGGGGGAGGGGAGAAGGAGAGGGGAGAGGAGGGGGAGTAGAAGGGGGAGGGGAGAGGGAAGAGAGGGAGAGGGGGAGGGAGGGAGGGAGGGAGAGGGAGAGAGACACTATGGGGTAATGGATCCTGAGAACTGGCCATGAGGGCAGACCAGTTGGAGTAAGAGCAGCCCAAATGGGACTTAGCAAGTCACATCCCTTAGTTTAGACAGAATAGCCATTGAGGGTTGATATACCCAGCTCTACTGCTGTCTTAGGCTTATTACAAATATAAAGGTTTAGGGTTTTTTTATCTGTGTAGCAGGAACAGTAGGGCTACCTCTATGTAAACGCTGGGGTCAAGGCAGCCACAGAAGCATCTCCTGCAGGAGGACCTAATTGAGGACTGCCTGAGAGACCAAGGATTGCTAGTGCAGACAATGCCAGCCAATCAGGAACTGCTGTGTAGAAGAGCTGCTTTCTTGAGACCAATGGGGCGCGGGTGGAGGGCACTAAAGGAGCCTGCGGCAGTGTTCAGATGAGCTTGCTGAGAGGATCCTCACCTGCTCCCAAGGTCTGTGTCGATGATGTCCATGATGATGCCGCCGCCGTGACACCTCACCTCGGCGGTAAGCACTCCAGAGCACAGGAGACATCTGTTGACTAGGGTGGTGAATGGATGACTTCGTCGCCCTCATGTTGTGACTGCTTGCAAACCTCCTTTTCTGGGGGTTGTCTTTGTCTGTTGATGCCAGGACTGTGCTCCTGGTTTGACCTGATCTGCTCTTCTTCTCCGCACTGTGCCCCCTTCTGTTGCTTCTTTGGAGAGCCGGCCCCTTAGTGTTTTTGTGTTGTGGGTTTCTGAGAAGGTGAGTGCCTGGACCTCATTACTGTCTTCTTTGCCTTTTCAGTCTATCTGTCCCAGTGACCTCGCTTTTGGCCTCCATTCAATTTGAGGGAGAGCTTATGGTGGCCAACTCTCCACTTTTCTTTGTCTTTGGTGAGCGTGCTGTGGTGGGCATGCAGTGCATCTCACCATCTTTTCTGTCTTCTTTGTCTTTGTCTGCTCATTTTCACTGTTGGTCTGGATTCATCCTGGTACCTGACATAGAGGCTGGTTTCCCAGGTGATGGTACCAGGGATCGGCTCCCAAACACCTTTCCTTCCTGGGTACACGGTCCAGACATAAGCGCTTTGAGTTACACCTAAGGGAATTTGTAAGGAGCCGCCTTCACATTCGCCATTACAAGATGGCGCTGATGGCACTGACACCCGTGTTCTAAGTAGTAAACAAGCAAGCTGCGCATGTGTCGGGGTAGCTTTCCACGCCATGTGCTCTGCCTGACAACTCCGGCTGATGGGCTGCAACCAATCAGGGAGCGACACGTCCGAGGTGGAGGACAGTCCTCCATAAAAGGGAGAGGGCTCCGCCATCTCTCTCTCTCGCTCTCTCTGGCTCCCTCTCTGGCTCTCTTCTCCACTGGCTCCTGATGGGGTAAGCAATAAAGCTTGTGCTGCAGAAGATTCCGGTTGCCCTGAGCGTGTTCTTACCAGGGGACACAAAAGCTCGCAATAAATGGCACCGAAACCCGCGAGCTACTACATCACGGGGAAGGAGCGGTTAATGAAGTGTTCCCGGAAAACAGACTGTTGAGAAGGATCCGGTGTGGATTCAGAACTCTTCAGCTGGGGAACTGTGGTAATGAAGTGTTCCCGCAAAACAGACTGTTGAGAAGGATCCGGTGTGGGTTCAGAACTCTTCAGCTGGGGAACTGTGGTAATGAAGTGTTCCCGCAAAACAGACTGTTGAGAAGGATCCGGCATGGGTTCAGAACTCTTCAGCTGGGGAACTGTGGTAATGAAGTGTTCCCGCAAAACAGACTGTTGAGAAGGATCCGGCATGGGTTCAGAACTCTTCAGCTGGGGAACTGTGGTAATGAAGTGTTCCCACAAAACAGACTGTTGAGAAGGATCCGGCGTGGGTTCAGAACTCTTCAGCTGGGGAACGGATGCACGTTCGTTACAGCTTTACAAGGTATGTCTGGTCTTGAACTTTCTCTAGTGTTAAAAGCTTTTTTGTTCCTTTTCACATGTCAACAAGTGGTTAAGACAGGGTGGAGAATTCTGAACGAAATTCAAGACAGTCTATCAGAAGTAAAGCGGGGAGAGAGAGCAGGAAAAAAGAGAAAGCATGGCGCGCCAAATAAGTATACAGGCCTTTCCACGGGTCTTGAACCCGAGGAAAAGTTAATGTCAGGGAAGAATACCTGGGGAGAGATTAGAAGGAAAGAGGAGAAAAAACAAAGGAAAAAAGAAAAGTTAATGTCAGGGAAAAATACCTGGGGAGAGATTAGAAGGAAAGAGGAGAAAAGAGATGAGTTTAAAGAGCCAGTTCTTAGTAGCTGTGAATCAGATAAAGAAATTAGCTCTTCTGAGAAAACAGACTTAGAGGAGGGAGCAGCTCGTTATGAGAGAGAAATGCGAGCTTATAGGTCAAGAAAGAAGCCAAAAGCGGCTGGCAAAGGCCAGCTTGCTGCTCAGCCTCTGGGCAGTTGGCTTCAAAGTCATAGTGCACCTCCGCCCTATGCGGAGCCCCCACCCTGCGTAGTGCGTCAGCCCTGCGCAGAGAGGCAGTGCGCAGACTTGTTCATTTCAAGAGAGGCACAAAGGAAGATACAACAGGCATTTCCGGTCTTTGAAGGAGCTGAGGGTGAGCGTGTTCACGCTCCGGTAGATTATACACAGATTAAAGAGCTTGCCGAATCGGTCCGTAAATATGGAACCAATGCTAATTTCACCTTGGTGCAGTTAGACAGGCTTACTGGCGAGGCATTAACTCCTGCCGATTGGCAAATGATTGCAAAAGCCGCTCTCCCCAAGTGCGGGCAAATATATGGAATGGAGAGCTCTATGGCAAGAGGCTGCACAAACGCAGGCCCGAGCAAATGCTGCCGCTTTGACTCCAGAGCAGAGAGATTGGACCTTTGACCTGTTAACGGGTCAGGAAGCTTATACCGCTGATCAAACAAATTATCACTGGGGAGCTTATGCCCAAATTTCCTCCACGGCTATTAAGGCCTGGAAGGCGCTCTCCCGAACAGGTGAAGCCACTGGACAATTAACAAAGATACAGCGGCTGAACGTCATTGTTCAGAGCCAGATAGGCCCAAAGAGATGGTTAAATGGAAAGATGTTTTAAATAACAAATGGAAAGGCCCGGATCCTATTTTGATAAGATCCAGGGGAGCTGTTTGTGTTTTTCCACAGAATGAAGACAACCCATTTTGGATACCAGAAAGACTCACCCGAAAAATCCAGACTGACCAAGGGAATACTGATGTCCCTCGTCTTGGTGATGTCCAGTGCGATAACAACAAAGGGAGAGCAGCGTTGGGAGATACAGAATTGGACGGCTAAATTTGAACAGACCCTTTGAAAATTGAGACTTGCCCCACGCACTTGGACCTGTCCCTGACCTAAGGACTCTCTTTTCAACATTTTCCTTCTTTAAAGAATGGGTGGGGGTGGAATTATTTGGAGCTGTTCTTTGCTGTGGATTAGTGTTGCTTCTCTGATTGGTCTGTAAGCTTAAGGCCCAAACTAGGAGAGACAAAGTGGTTACTTCCCAGGCGCTTGCAGCACTAGAACATGGTGCTTCCCCTGATATATGGTTATCTATGCTTAAGCTATAGGTCGCTGGCCACTCAGCTCTTGCACCCCACGAGGCTAGTCTCATTGCACGGGATAGAGTGAGTGTGCTTCAGCAGCCCGAGAGAGTTGCACGGCTAAGCACTGCAGTAGAAGGGCTCTGTGGCATATATGAGCCTATTCTAGGGAGACATGTCATCTTTCAAGAAGGTTGAGTGTCCAAGTGTCCTTCCCCCAGGAAAAACGACACGGGAGCGGACCAAGACCCCTTTGGGTGATGAGCCTGGGAGGAGGTTTTGTGTAAAACCCCTATTTTACACACTGGGGATTTGACCTCTATCTCCACTCTCATTAATATGGGTGGCCTATTGCTCTTAAATAAAAGAAAAGGGGGAGATGTAAGGAGCCGCCTTCACATTCGCCATTACAAGATGGCACTGATGGCACTGACACCCGTGTTCTAAGTAGTAAACAAGCAAGCTGCGCATGTGTCGGGGTAGCTTTCCACGCCATGTGCTCTGCCTTTCCCGTGACGACAACTCCGGCCGATGGGCTGCAGCCAATCAGGGAGCGACACGTCCGAGGCGGAGGACAGTCCTCCATAAAAGGGAGAGGGCTCCGCCATCTCTCTCTCTCGCTCTCTCTGGCTCCCTCTCTGGCTCTCTTCTCCACTGGCTCCTGATGGGGTAAGCAATAAAGCTTGTGCTGCAGAAGATTCCGGTTGCCCTGAGCGTGTTCTTACCAGGGGACACAAAAGCTCGCAATAGGAATTCCCTACTTAATATGTGACTTTCGTCACCTCTTCTGTCATGTTTGTCATATCTGTTCGTCATTTGTTTCTTTTGTGCTTGTTGACATGGGCTCCCTCCCCTCCACCATCAAGGAATCCCAGATTAGGACTCTGAAAACCCTCTGGTTACTCATGGTCTCAAGGTTAAGATTCATGACCTGGACCAATTTTGGGAGGAGGCCGTTATATTGGCCCCCTGGATATCGCCGGAGAACATGTGGGACCCTGACCTCTGGATGTGTGTTCTCTTCCTCGACTAAAAGCTTGAGGTACAGTCTGGGATTACCCCTCCCTTGTTCTTTGTCCCCATCCTCCTTGCAGTCATTGCCAGTCTTAAGAATTCTTCCCCAGAGGAAGAGGCAGCTGTCCATAACAATCACTGCCCGGATCAGGCTAATATTCACCTTTCCATTACTGACCCCATCCCACTTTCTCTAGGCAAACAGGTTGATTTTAGTGATGAGGATGAGAGCGCCTCTGCTCCAGCCCTCCAGCCATAAGGCTCCAAGCCACCCTCTAGCCCTGCTGTCCCAGGTCCCTCACTCATAAGCCCTTCCTCTCCTGCCCCATTGGAGGTACCCCCAGATTACCCCTGTGGTGATTTAGGGGGACTTTGCCTTCCATTGGTCACCCCTGTGCCTCTCGCCTGGGGGCCTCGTTCCCCTCAGGCATATAGTGAGGCTTCCCTGTCAATCTTGGCCCTGATGTGGAGACTAAGCCCTGGATTCCCATGCCTCTGGCGGACTTGGCATTAATCAGAAAAGCTGCCAACATTCTGGCCCAGGTTCCACTTATTAGCGAAGCAATGGGCCATGCACCTTCCAGACCTGTGACAATTGGTATAATATCCTTAAGGCAGTGCTCCACCCTGCTGTGTTTCTTAATGGGAGGTCTGCCTATCATGACTTGGCTGAGAATTAGACTAGGATTAACCTGGAATATAAACTTAACATTACCTTTGATATGCTAACTGGCCATAGGGCAGACAATAACCCTGTCACTCAGGCCACTATCAGGGACCTTTTACACCTGTTGCAGCCGACATTCCCTGCAACCTTTGGGGAAGATAGATTCTGGAAGACATGGATGCTGTCCTTACAATGGATAATAGCACCTTTTTTGAGGACAGAATGCAAAATGACCCACTAGACTGCCCATTTTGGAACCTAAGCTTTCTGCTCTCAAGGAACTGGTCTTGGAAGAATTAGTTTTGGGTCACTTGGAGCCCTCAACCAGCAGACATAATATTTCCATTTTTGTCATTGAAAAGAAGTCAGGGAGATCTAGGCTTCTACAGGATCTGAAAGCCATTATGAACACATGCACAAAATGGGGACCACTCAAAAGGGATTGCCTCATCCTAGTGCTATCCCACCAAATATAGTGTAATGATCCCATATATTAAGGATCGTTTTTTTTCCAGAGACCTTTGCCTCTCCAGGATAGATGCCATTTTGCCTTCACAGTATGAGAGCCTAATATGAATAAGCCGACTAAAACATCTCAGTAGACAGTCCTGCCTCAGGGCATGAAAAATAGCCCACCCATTTGTCAGCTCTATGTGGCTGAAGCCATACAGGGAGTCCCTGGGCTGTCCTTGTAACCCACTACAGGGATGATATTAAGCTTGCACACCCTGGTTGTCTGATCTTGAAGGGTGTCCTCTCAATTGTTGGTCAACTTGGAAAAACTCAACTTGTAGGTTGCTCCCAAAAAGATTCAGAGAGTTCCCCCATAAGCCTTCCTAGGCTTTTCTATTTATGACAAGATTAGGCCCCTGGCCTTCTCCATCGTGGCAAAAGACTCCTACTCCCTCGTGGAACTACAACAATTGTGTAGAACTGTTAACTGGCTCAAACATTTCCTGCCTATTCCAGACCAGGAGATGAGGCACCTCTTTTCTCTCTTGGGGAAGCCTAGCAACCCCTCCACCAAGGGTAAACTAACATCTGAGGCTACCAACCTACTACAGAAAGCCATGGCGCTCCTTTCTGTACCACCTCTGGCAAGGCATGATCCGGGGAAACCCCTTCTGTGGTCCCTTGAGGGGGTCTTAGGAGTGTTGTGGCAGAATGGGCTTCTCATGTGGTTGCACCAAGCCCACTCTGATTTACTTAAGGTTTCCTCAAAGTTTGACATTGCCTTCTACCTTTCCCTTAAGGTGAGAGTCTTAGCAAGGAGAACTTACAACAGGGAACCAGACAAGAATAATTCTACCATTCTCATTAGGATATTTTCAACCACTGTGGGCAGATTCCATCAGCTTTCAATAAATGGTAGTGGGGTGCACAGGCTTGTTGGAGAATTACATGCCATGAGACAAGTGTCCTACTGCTTTGTTCCAGCTGCCAATTACAGTTAAACCCCATAGCATACCTAGCTCTTGCCCCATTCTCAAGGCAACTGTCTTAGTCAGGGTTTCTATTCCCGCAGAATCACCATGACCAAGAAGCAGGTTGGGGAGGAAAGGGTTTATTCAGCTTACACTTCCATACTGCTGTTCATCACCAACGGAAGTCAGGACTGGAACTCAAGCAGGTCAGGAAGCAGGAGCTGATACAGAGGCCATGGAGGGATGTTCTTTACTGGCTTGCTTCCCCTGGCTTGCTCAGCCTGCTCTCTTATAGAACCAAGACTACCAGCCCAGAGATGGTCCCACCCACAAGGGGCCTTTCCCCCTTGATCACTAATTGAGAAAATGCCTTACAGCTGGATCTCATGGAGGCATTTCCACAACTGAAGCTCCTTTCTCTGTGATAACTCCAGCTGTGTCAAGTTAACACATAAAACCAGCCAGTACAGCAAACTATGGCCTTTTCTGGTGCTAATAAAATCAGATGTGGGGTTCTTATCCAAAGATGGGAGAGAGGAGACACAACTTACATTCTCCCTAATTCTGACTCAGTGCAACTAGGTGAATTATTTGGACTCCTGAAAAGGCTTGAGTGTTGCCCACAAGAGCCAGGTAATATTTTCTCAGATAGCCAATATGCAGTACAAGCTGTCAGTACCCCATCTTTCTCCTATATTAAAGAGCAAAACAGCCCTGTACATGTCTGCGTGTGATCTATCCAGAAGGCTCTTGAGAATAGGGCACAGACATGGTTCATCTCACACATAAGATCACATTCTAAACTGCCTGGCACATTAGCAGAATGCAAGGAGAGAACCGATGCCCTGACTATGGCTGTAGGCATGGAATTCCTGGAACAAGCCAGAATGTTACACCAGAAATTTCATAAACTCTTGTCTGAATTGCCTACATCACAATGTAAACATCTTGCAAGGTCCCGTGCAACACATGTACCGCTTGCACCATTGGGCCCCTTGGCAGATCAGGAGTTAGCCCTAGAGGTCTACTCCCCAGTGCAGTCTGGCAAATGGATGTCACTCATTACTCAGCCTTGGGTAAGTTTAGGTATGTACATGTTGTGGTGGATTCTTGCAAGGCCCTCATATAAGAGGTGGCCATGGCAGGTGAAAAGGCCTCTCATGCTATTAAGGCCATGAAATCAGCAATGCTTGTAATGGAAGTGCCTTGGACACTCAAGACTGACAATGGACATGTTCACTCATTGTGATGGTTTGTCTAAACCTATGGAATAGGTGTGTCACTGTGGGTGTGGGCTTTAAGACCCTTATCCTAGCTGGCTGGAAGCAAGTATTTTCCTAGCAGTCTCCAGATGAAGATGTAGAACTCTCAGCTCCTCTTACACCATGCATGCCTGGATGCTGCCATGCTCCGACTATGATGATAATGTACTGGACCTCTAAACCTGTAAGCCAGCCCCAATTAAATGCTGTTCTTTATAAGACTTTCATTGGTCATGGTGCCTGTTCACAGCAGTAAAACCCTAACGAATACGCTCATCTCAACAGTTCAGAGCCTTCCTAACCTCATGGAGGATCAGCCACTCCTTTGGGATACCCTATAATCCTCAAGGCCATGCAATTGTAGAAAGACCAGATCGCTCCTGGAAGGGAGCACTTGCTCAGATCACCTCCACAGAATCCAAAAGAGATCCACACCTAGCCATGGTGGAGGTTCTATTCCATGTGAACTTTCTCTCCTTCTATGAGAAAGGGCTGAGCCCCGCTCACAAACATTGGGCATTCTTGCCAAGGACACTCCTCTCCCATTGGTTAGATGGAGAGACCAAATAATGTCTCAATGGCAAATGCCTGCTTCCCTTCTAACAAGGAGCAAGGGAATGCTTGTGTTTTCCCCCAGGACTCAACTACATCAATATGGGTACCCTCAAGAGATGTTGCTAGCTATGAACCAGTGGGTAATGAATGAGCCAAAAGAAGATCAGGACGTGGAGATGTATTGTACAGTATACGTTTATTAATTTTTCTTCAGCCTGAGTGGGCTGATGAGCTCTTGGCTTTGGTGTTACTGCCCCCCATTCTTTTGCCTGTGGCAATTAACTCCCCAGCCTACCCTGTTCCTTTCTCTTCCAATGTGAGTTTGGGTTTGCCCTTCATGGACTTAGTCACTACTACATGATGATTAGAAGGCACCATGTGTGGGAACTAAAAAGGGGCTGCCCAATGCCCAACAATAATGGAGGAAATTCTCTGCTTTACCACCAACGTCTTCTCCATCGGCCTTTTTTATCTAACTACACAGCATGATCACAGGGGACCTTCATGGTAATCTAGCCTATGGCACCATGTTAGGCATGGAACTTCATGTTCCCCTTACTGATCCCAAATCCTCAAAGGATCTGCCCAAGCATATCATGTCCAACCCTGCCTTGTGGTCTTAGGCTCCTTCAAATGCCCACTTTTGTGAGACTTCCTATCCCTTGGGAACACTGACAGCCTGAACTAGGTGTAAAATTTCCTAGGGACTACCAGATATTGTCATCTAACCTCACATGGCATGTGGAGGTTTACCTCACATGATGCTTCCAATATTACTCCCTATGTTAACAGGGATCCCATTAGATTCCACTATGACCCCATTATGAGCAATTGGGATTTTTGTAGCCCCTCTAATTGTCTTGATTTATGTTCCCTTACTCTCCTAAAACGTGACTGTCTCTTTAACAGGACATATTTCCACATAAACCAGTCCGTGGAAATGTGGACTGGGATGAAACCCCATGAATGTGACCATTGGCAGGCAGGTTGGCTGGAAAGCCACTCCAGTCTGTGTCCAATCCCTCTTTTTCTTTCTGGTCACTAATACCTCCATTGTCAGAGACAGCCTTGACTGCTCCAATGAGAAATGTCTCCTGACCATCTGCTGGATGGGGTATTTAACAATGGCTATCCTGATGAGGGAACCAGCTGCTATTTGGATGCCTGTGGTGAATACCAATCTTACTTCCATGTTGTCACTTTGATGACCCAGACTCAAAACTGCTACATCGTGGAAAGAGGGAATTTGGTATTAAAGCTGCCCTCATTGTAGTCATTACTGCAGGCATTGCCGGGCAACAACGGCTGCTGTTCCCTTGACCCAGACAGCCATCACAGCACAGACTGTCAATGCTGTAGTCTCTAAGTCAGCTGAGGTACTGCAAGCACAGAATCAACATCTTTATCAAGCCATCACATTTTACAACAATACATTGACATACTTGCAGAAGAGTTGGCCCTTATTAGGGACTTGTCTCTACCGGCATGTGAACCCAGATTTCACTCAATCTGCCTAACTAACCCCTTACCAGGTACATAACTCCTCAAAGCCTCACAACAGTTGGCCCAGTATTTTAAATGTACCTGGTCAGACAAATCCTTTAAATATTATGGGCTGTTAAGGGAAAACATACCCAACCTCAATGTGACCAGGGTATCTGTGCTCTCCCTAGATACAGGATTCTTGGGGAAATTGTGGGACAATTCTAAGAGGCTGTTTGACTCCTCATGGATAGCCACTTCTGCTATGATGGGAGGAATGATCATACTAATAATTATTTTTGTTAAAGTGTCTCACACAGCATATCTCCAGGCAGCACTCCATAAATAAGGTGACCCTCCAGGTGCTGAATGCTCTCAAAAATCCTGATTGTGACCTTCCTAAGGAAGTGATCTAAACATGGATGGCAGAGATCCATGAGACCACCATGTAGGTTGTTCCTCATCTCCCCTGTGTGTGACATGCTTCTGGACTGATATCTCTTTTAGGGCTGGTAGTCAATGACGGGTAAGATCCTGGAAGACAGGACAACCTAAGACAGGCACAGTCCAGTATACTGGAAATCCTCCAAGGTGGGGTCAACAATGTTGAGGCAATGGCATCCCAGCTCCTGTCAAAATTTAAAAACTGTCAAACAGCTAGGCTGTCAAAATTTTAAAACAAATGGCTGGATTTGTAGCAGGAACTGCTGAACCACCTTTATGTAAACAATGGGTGTCATGCAGCCACAAAAGCATCTCTTGCAGGAGGACCTAATTGAGGACTGCCTGAGAGACCTAGGATTGCTGGTGTAGACAATGCCAGCCAATTGGAAGCTTCTGTTTAGAAGAGATGGTTTCTTGGGACCAGTGGGGGCACAAGTGGAGGGTATTAAAGGAGCTACATCACTTCAGATAGTTTGCTGGGGCATTTCTCACCTGTTCCTGCAGATTGTGATGTTGAATCTGCACCACCTCACCTCTAACCCCCAAGAGCAGGTAGGGTCAGGCCACAAGTAGTCCAGGGCACAGGCAACATATCTGGAGATTAAATTATCCAAGACAGGAAGAAACCCCCAGTTAATATTAAATGTTTATCACAACACTAAGCAGCTAAAACTTTTTAGGAGAGACCCTGTCCCAAATAAATGGGGAAATAAATAAACAAAGAAACCTATGTGATGATTCCTAGACTGCAAAGTCTGGAAGGCATCATATGTATTTTTTCTCTTTATGATTTATTTTTTTTTGAGTGTGTGTGTGTGTATCTAGCATCTATGTCTGTGTATCCTTGAACTGGAGTTACTGATGGTTGCGAGCCATCATGTGGGTACTGGGAATCCTCTGGAAGAAAAATACATCCTCTTATCCACTGAGCCATCTTTCCAGGACACCCAGAAAAGGTCTCTGTGTGTGAGTGTGTGTGTGTGTGTGTTGTTGTTGTTGTTATATTTTTCTTGTTTTGGAGGGAGCTTTTTTGGCATTGTTGTTTCCATTCCTTTTGAGACTGGGTCATATATCTCCAAGACTGGCCTTGAACTCTGTATGTAAAAGGACAAGTGCCAGGCGTGGTGGCACACGCCTTTAATCCCAGCATTTGGGAGGCAGAGGCAGGCGGATTTCTGAGTTCGAGGCCAGCCTGGTCTACAAAGTGAGTTCCAGGACAGCCAGGGCTACACAGAGAAATCCTGTCTTGGAAAAGAGAGAGAGAGAGAGAGAGAGAGAGAGAGAGAGAGAGAGAGAGAGAGAGAGAGAGAGAGAGAGCGCAAAAGGAAATGTCTCTGCCACATAAAAATGCCATGAAAAGCCACTCCCCATGTTTCATGAACCCCTCCCTCACATTTGCCTGATGGATTTCATTCCATCAGTTCAGTGTGTAAGGCCAGTTTCTTCTAGCTCCTTTATGGGTTTGGCTGTTGTTCTTGTTGTTGCTTTAGACATGGTTTCCTGTGGTCTCTGCTGACTGTTGCCACGGTGACCTTGAACTACTGATCCTGGTGCCTTTACTTCCCACGTTGTAGAATTACAAGCTATACATGTCTTACATTGTCTTTTTCTAACATGTATAATCCTAACCATGTGCCAGGTACTAATTACTTTAAAATATTAATTCATTTAATGTTAATCATAATGAAGGTATGGGCTACGAAGCAGATACTTTTTAAAGTTAGTCTATGTTACAGATAAAGCTATCAATGCATACTCTTAAATGCTGACACATATGGGCTCTCTGCCTGAGATCTTAGTCCAATTTTGCTCCCCTCCTCTATTTAGCCCAGAATCATTCTGTGGCAACATCGAATCCCATAGCTCCCCAGTGAACAAATCTATTGGTTTTCAAGGTCTTTCACACTTCTGTGCTTCAGAACATAGAATGAATCGTAAGATCAGAGAAAACACTACGCTAAACATGCATGGTGGTGCGTGCCTCTGATCCCAGTATTGGAGAGGCATCGATCGAGGCCACCCTAGTCTATAGGCCAGCAAAAGTTGTCAGATATATATATATATATATATATATATATATATATATATATATATGTATGCTGTCTCACACTCCTCTGCTCTTTGACTCCTGGAATAGTTCTCATTGACTCTCTCTCATGGACACTTCAGATATCACCGCTTCTTTCCTAAGGTTCCCATCTTCAACCTGCTTCTGTGCTAGCAGACCTAGAAAGCACTACTTCTGGGCTCGCTAGCTCAGGTGGGCCAGTCCATTCTGGGTCTCCCCGCTTGGGGACACCAAGACTGAACCCAACTGGGTGGCAGCCAGTAGGCGAGGCCCCGCCTCTCACCTCTCCTGCAGACCGCTCCACTAAACCCTACTCTCTCCCTTCTAGAAAATGGTTCAATCCAGAGGGTGGTGCTAGGTGACCCGGACGTTCCGATTGGCCCCGGCGAGCCGTACCACGGTGGCGGGGGCGACCGTAGGCAGCGGCTTTTGAGTCGTGAACCCATAGCCTGTGGCCCTAGTTCAGTCTTACGTTGGTGTTGCCAGGCTGCCCGCTAGGATGCCGCGGGACGGCGGTGGGCATGGATCACCCTGATTCTGACTATTATCGCAGTGCTGATCCAGGCCGCCTGGTTGTGGCTGGGCACTCAAAACTTCGTCTTCTCGAGAGAAGAAATAGCGCAGCTTGCTCGACAGTACGCGGGTGAGCCGGTGAGGGCGGAGAGAGGGGTGGGCCGACACGAAGCGGAGCCGAGCGGAGCTGCGTTTTCCGAGGGCTTGTCCTCGCCAAGCTCAGACCGCGGGCTGGTCTCACCCGCGCTTCTCCTTTTTACATCAGGGCTGGACCATGAGCTTGCCTTCTCTCGGCTGATCGTGGAGCTGCGGAGGCTGCACCCAGGCCACGTGCTGCCGGATGAGGAGCTGCAGTGGGTGTTTGTGAACGCGGGCGGCTGGATGGGCGCCATGTGTGTTCTGCACGCCTCGCTGTCTGAGTACGTGCTGCTCTTCGGCACCGCCTTGGGCTCCCATGGCCATTCGGGTCAGTGTTGGCGGTGGGTCGGATTGGGAGGCTGGGACTGTTCGAGGGCCCGTGCCCTCCATTCCAAGGTTTGGCTGGGCCGTGTGTTGACGAGGATTCCCTGATGGTCGGTGTCTATTTTACTGTCAATCAGGACGATACTGGGCTGAGATTTCTGACACCATCATCTCTGGCACCTTCCACCAATGGAAAGAGGGCACCACGAAAAGTGAGGTCTTCTACCCAGGTGCGTAAGGAAGTTCTGTCTGGGGGGGGGGGGGGGCCCTCTAGCTAGGGACGGGCATAAGACTTGGAAAGGGCGTGTTTAGAAGGCCTACCAGTGATTTCCTTCCTTCCCTCCCTGGTAAGCCACAGGTGTTTCCTTAGGGTCGAGCTAGGAACCCTGATGCTTTCGACTGTTAAGGGAAACAGAACACGGCAGTTTCCAGTCATAGAGAGCTTGATTTTTTTTTTTTTTTATCAGCCTGTTTAACCCAGCAATTGTCTAGGAGACAGTCATACCCAAAAGTTAAGACAGGCATTTGTTTCCCATCCTTCTTTTTAAACGAGAGTGGCAGTTTGGGGTTTTTGTATTTTTGTTATTGTTTGTTTTTATGCGTCTGGGTTTTGCTTACACACACCAACCCCTTAACTGCCTAGTGCCTTAAAGGCCAGAAGAGGGCATCTGATCCCAGAGACTGAAGTTATAGACTGTTATGAACCTTCATGTGGGTGCTGGGAAGTGAACCTGGTTCCTCTGGAGTAGGAGCCAGGGCCCAGCTGAGCCATCTGGCTAGCAAACTCCTGGTGGTGTTTTTTTAATGGACCTCTGCATCCGTTTAAAAGAAAAAAGGCATGGACTTGCTGGTGGAAGGTTAAGCATCACACTTTGTGACTCAACAGGCACATTTCTCAGAGAGCCTGGCAAGCCCTGTAACCACACAGAATTTCCACCAGATATGATTGTGGCTTGGAAATGCAGATGCCATTATTCTATACATTAGCCTGTAGCTGGGTTGGGTAGCCTTCCAGGGGCCAGGTAATGCCATTGGTATTAGGCGTTTTGGTTTTTGTCCTCTGATCAAGCAGCTTGGCCAGTAGGGTAGAAGAACTTTTTCTTTTCTTGAAACTGTCTTTTCATTCCCCTCCTCTCCATAGATAGCTCATAGGCTAGGCAAATGGAAGTATGGAAGGCCAGGGCAGAGCTGGGCTCCTCATGAGGTTTCTTACCCTGTCTGTCTCCCAGGAGAGACAGTTGTGCACGGGCCTGGAGAGGCAACGGCTCTGGAGTGGGGACCAAACACATGGATGGTGGAGTACGGCCGGGATGTTATTCCGTCTACCATGTTCTTTGCACTAGCCGACACTTTCTTCAGCACCCAGGACTACCTCACACTCTTCTATACCCTTCGGGCCTATGCCCGGGGCCTCCGGCTTGAGCTCACCACCTACCTCTTTGGCCAAGACTCCTGACCAGCCAGACCTGAAGGAAGATCTGTGGATGGACAGGAGCGGGCAGGACCACATCCATCTCTCTACTCACTGGAACTCATATTCACTGACAGCAGCGTATACCATGCAGATATTAAGTACCTGCTGTATGAGGAAGGACATACATACTTGTACATCCAGACACAGCTCTTGGGAAGCAAATGAGACACAGAGATGCTAAGACTTGTATGTACTGTAACATCATGCACTCACATCCACCCAGAGAGGGTCTTCTACATATACTCCAGGGGGCCAGTCATGTTTGAACACACATCACAAGCTTGACTCACTGACTCAGGCTTTCCCAGAGCCTCCTGCTGGCATTCAGGGCTCTGGGATTAAGGGTTGAGGTAGATGTTACACACTCTACCTCACTCTGATGCCTCATTCCTGTAGTAATCTCTGGTGAAGGAAAAGAGGAGCTGCCCTTCGGAGGTCCCCTTCACCTGCAGCTATGATGCCCTTCCCTTCATCCCTTTCCTCACCATATGCCTTATCTCCATTCCACTCCCCTGCTATGCAAGTGCCCCCCTGGCTTGTCCTCCCTGCCCCCGGCAACCAGTTCAGCTGGGAAAGCAGAGGCATGTAGAGGATGCTAAAGGGAAGGGAGGTCCTCCACTAGGGAGACCCTTGTTGGGGTTAGAATGGGGAAGCTGGCTAGTGCCCCAGGGCCAGTTCCCAAGGAGAGGACCTGGAGAAGTAAGCCGGGGTCCAAGGAGCCACCCCATTCCAAAAGAAGCCTTTAGTGTGTGTGTGCACACCCTATCAGTTTCCAGACATATCTGTTGCAATCTCTGTCTTCTTGTCTCTCTCTGTTAATAAAAACATATTAAACAGTTTCGTTTCCTTTTGTGTCTAATCAGCAGGGAAGCCAGCTGCCTCCTGGGGCACTAAAAGGCCTCCTGTACAATCCAGTTTGTAAGACAAGGTTTAGACAGAGGGAGTGTGCTTAAGAATTACTTTGAAGTCAGCCTTCTAGGGGTGGTGGTGTTAAACCCTTGGCTCTAGACTCAGCTCTGCCTGCTGTTGGCATCTGAGTGTTGGAACTGGAAGTGAGCACCACCACACCCAGAGGGCCCCCCCCTCGCCCCCAATATAAAGCTGACCTAGAATTTACGATGTGATACTGAAATTCACAGTGAACTTAACCTCCTGCTTCCACTTCCTAGGACTGAGAATTAAAGCCAAGGCTTTGTGCAGTCTGGGCAAGCGCTGTGCTAACCACACCCTTAGAAGACATCTGAGGCTGGCTGGACTGCATCTATAGAGATAAATTTTAAAAAAAGATTTATTTCTTTTTTTATATGAGTACACTGCAGCTGTCTTCAGACACACCAGAAGAGGGTGTCAGATCTCATTACAGATGGTTGTGAGCCACCGTGTGGTTGCTGAGTTTTGAACTCAGGACCTCTGGCAGAGTAGTCAGTGTTCTTAACTGCTGAGCCATCTCTCCAGCCCCTAGAGATAAATTTTTGAATATGAGAATGTGTGTCTACTTTGCTAGTTCTGTCTAGAGGTGGTCCTGAGAACTTCACTGCACATGGCCATGGGGTGGCACTGTGCTCCCACATTTGAGCGGAAACAGACCTCAGCTGGGTCTTCCGGGCTGACAGTATAGAATACACCACTAACTGGAACAAGAGTTCCTCTGCTCTGGTTTGCCTTTGACCCAGCACTTACTGGGGAGCTCCTGCCTGGGGCAGGACCAGGTACGATACACAAGGCAGATAGAGCCAAAAGTACACTCATTCCTAAGGACCTTGCTCATGGCTTTTTTTGCCCACTGGTCACCAAGCTCACACCACCTTCATCCTGGTCCTATTTAGGTTGAATAAAGTCTGGACCCTTCCTATTTCTTGGAGTTGTTAAACTAATATTGGGAGAAACAAGGTTATATAGTTAAACATTCTAACGAACACAAATACAAAAGGCTATGTGCATAACCTTATTTGACAATGTCCTCAAAGGTCTAGCCAGGCATAGCGAGTGGCTCATGCCTATAATATCAGCATTTGGGAGGCAGAGGCAAAAGGATCTGTGCAAGTTCCATGCCAGCCAGGTGTCCATAGTAAGGGTAGACCAGCCAGGACTATAGGATGAGACTGTCTCAAACAACAAAAAGCATCAACAATTTTAAACCCAGGCAAATTGGCTATCTTGATACCTTCTCTGAGCTCTCATTACCACCATGGTGACTGTGACAAGCCCTAGCTGCAGCCTCTTGATCTTTATAGACAAATTCTACATGGTACCCAGCTCTACCTCTAGGAACACATGGATATCAGGGATGCCCATATGTCCCATCACCTGTCTTATAAAGGACTATCCTCCCTGCCCCCATCTCTGTTGTTAAAGCCAGTGGTCATTCCATAGTTTTTAACTTTCGTTGTTGGTACTGGAACTCAAATCTGAAGTCTTGTACGCTCTAAGCACGTGTTCTACCACTAATCTAGTCCTGTGGCCCTCAACTTTTGATACAGATAAATCTCTTAAGACAAATTTGGGCTTCAAGGATTCTTTTTTTCTTTCTTTTACATATATGAGTACATACAGATAAATCTCTTAAGACAAATTTGGGCTTCAAGGATTCTTTTTTTCTTTCTTTTACATATATGAGTACACTGTCGCCGTCTTCAGACACACCAGAAGAGGGCATCAGATCCCATTACAGATGGTTGTGAGCCACCGTGTGGTTCCTGGGACTTGAACTCAGGATCTCTGAAAGAGCAGTCAGTGTTCTTAACCACTGAGCCATCTCTCCTGCCCCCCCATTCTTTTTTTTTTCTTTATTGGTACTTTCCCCCTTTATTTTCGAAGATCCTTATCCCTTTGTAACTTTGAATGCCGTCTACAGGGCTGAAGGGATTGGTCAATAAGGAAAAGTACATGCTATGAAATATGAGGCCCAGTTTTCAGATCCCAGCACCCATGTTAAAAGCTGAGCATAACCACCTATGTGCCTATAACCCCTGCAATGCACAGGGTGTACAGGGGCCGGGGGGTGGGGGACTTGCTGGGGTTTGCCAGTCCATAGCCTGCTTTCGAGTTCAGCAAAGCACCCTGTCTCAAGGAGAAAAGGCAGAAAGTGTTGGAGCAGGACCCCTGTGTCCTCCACTGGCTTCAGCACAGATGTGTACAACATACACTCAAGATAAGTAGCATCTATGTATCCTTTTGTTTCTTTGTTTTGTGTTGTTGTCTTGTTTGTTTCTTTGTTTGATGAGACAGGATTTCTCTGTAGCCCTGGCTGTCCTGGAACTCTCTAGGTAGACCAGGCTGGCATCCAAATCACAGATCTGACTATCTCTGCTTCCTGAGTGCTGGGATTAAAGACTTAAGCCACCACTGCCCAGCTACATATCCTTTTTTCCCTTTTGTTTGTTTGTTTTTCTCTTATACAATACATCCCATTGGGAGTTTCTCCTCTCTCAACTCCTCCCAGTAGCCCTCGCTCCCCTCCTCTCTCACCCAGATCTCTCCTCCCCTGTTTCCCTTCAGGAAAGAGTAGGCCTCCTAGGGATACCAACCAAACACACCATAACAAGATACAACAAGACCAGACACCAACCCTAATATCAAGTCTGGACAAGGTAACCCAGTAGGAGGAAAAGGGTCCCAAGAGCAGGCAAGAGAGTCAAAGACAGACCCCAACTCCTGCTGCTAAGAGTTTCGCAAGAACCTCGAGCCACACAACCATAACTTAAATACAGGGGACCCAGCACAGGTCCATACAGGCTCTGTGGTTGTCACTTCAGTCGCTGTGAGCCCCTGTGAACCTGCTCAGTTGATTCTGTGGCTATGTTCTCCTGGTGTCCTCGACTCTTCTGGCTCCTACATTCTTTCCTCTCCCTTTCTCTGAGCCACATCTACGTAGCTTGACTCCTATATGTGAGTTAGCCTAAATCTCTTCCCTGGGATTTAGCTTTGGATGCTTTATTCCTCAGCATCTCCACCTGGTTGTTTAATAGGTGTCTCAAACTTAAAATGTCCAAAGCAAACTGATTTGTTTCCCAAGCTATGTGACCCCACCACCACCACCATGCAGTCTTTACCATCTTGGACTACACTTTGAAGTTCTTATACACCTAATGGTCTCACATTCAATCCATCTACAAGCCCTCAGTTTTATCTTGAAAATATATCCAGACTTCACCAGGCATGGTGGCACATGATAATCATGCAGAAGCCTGTAATCGGAGCCTACTTCTGGGTCCAGGTCTTGTATGTTCTGACGGTCTGTTAAACCTTCTGGACACCCTCATTAGCACACTCAAAGGTATGTTTCCATGGTGATTGTTAGTTCCCCTAGCTGCTATGTGGGTGCTGGGAATCCACCATAGATCCTCTGAGAGAATGGTCAGTGCTCCTAACAGCTAAGCCATCTCTCTGGCTCCTCATCTCTGTTTCTTCGCTGAGGATACAGTGTGACCAGCTGCCTCACCCGCATAACTTCCCTTCCATGATGGACTGGACCATTTTAGGGAAAGCCAAACAAACCCTTCCCTTGAGTAGCTCTTGTCAGGTAACCAAGAAAATACTAATAAGAACCCCACAGACAGCCAGAGAGATGGCTGGAAAGTTAAGAGCCCTGGCTACTCTTCCATAGGACCCAGGTTCCATTTCCAGCACACGGAAGCACACAACTGTCTGTAACTCCAGTTCCAGAGGATCTGATGTCCTCTCTGGCCTCCTAGATATCAGGCATGTATGTGGTACATAGACAGGCACACAGGCAAAACACCCAAACACATAAAATAAAATAATAAAATAACTTCATAAGCAATGAGTTACAACTCCCTGCCAGCTAAACCATTCTTGAATCCCTGTCCACAAAAATATGAGAAAATAATCACTTCTTGTTTTGTTTCTACCCTGGAGAGACTGGTAATTTCCTATACGACATGTAGATAACTACCGACATGTTCCTTCCCTTCCTAGACTCCAATGCAAGCACTAATTCTTTTCCCTCCAGATACTTGGGATTTAACCTAGAACCTTAGAATGTTAGCAAAGTACCACCGAGCTACACCACCAGTCTTTTTATCTTTTCTCTTGAAACAGATCTTGCCAAGTTGCTCAGGCTGGCCTTGAACTCTCTGTTGCCCAGACAGGCCTTTAGCTTGGTGTTTCTCCTGCCTCAGCCTCTCAAGTAGCTGGGACTGCACGTGTGTGCCATCAGGCCAGCTCCAATTACATTTTTCCACGACAAATACCTCCACCTGACACACATATATATTTCCTCCAGTAGAACAATACCATGTAACAGTGACACTGTTTTATTTGGGCCTGTGCCCTACAGTGCCTGCCATAACGCACTCAATTAATGAGTGTCAGTTTCTGAAGGTCTAGGTCATTTTGCCTTGAGGTATAGGAAACCCGAATGTGGAGGGGGTAAGAGGCAGCCTTCCTTTAATGTAATTTTTGTTAAAGATTTCTTTTATTTACTCTATGTAAGTACACTGTAGCTGCCTTCAGACACCAGAAGAGGTCATCGGATATCATTACGGATGGTGGTGAGTCACCGTGTGGTTGCTGGGATTTGAACTCAGGACCACCAGAAGAGCAGTCAGTGCTCTTAAGCGCTGAGCCAACTCTCCAGTGGCAGCCTTTCTTTAAACCCAGGTCCCAGCCATCCTTAGCCCCTCATTCACTGCTTCCTAGCTGTATTCTTCTGGCCCAGATTCCAAAGGTGGGTTCATTTTGCTTGACTCCCAGTATTTGGAGGTGAGGGAGGATGCTCATCTCCATGCCCCCTCTTATCAAGACCCACAAAAAAGTCATTTTGAACCTTTCAGAACTACAGTCCCCCAAGTCAGTACACCTACTTTCCAGGAGGGAATCTTACATCGCTCTCTTCAGGTACCTCTCAACAGCCAGTGGCAACTAGGAGAGACAGGAGCAAGCTGGACCCCAGAGTTCTGTACATACGTCTCTACCCCTTACCCTCCAAGTATCCACAACACTCCAGGACATGACCATCTGTCTCTCTGCGTGCGTTAATTCCACCAGTGAACCACTCTGTGGTCCTAGCATGGTGGGCAGTGGGAGCTCTGCAGGACAAGAGTGTCCAGCCTCAGACACCCACAAGTATAGAGTCAAGGCGTCTCAGTGCTGAAAAGGAATCAAGGATCGAAGGAGTTGGAAGGGGTGTGGCTGACTCCGAGATCTGGTACGGAAGAGGAAAGGTTGGGGACAGACGATGGAATAAATGGTGAGCCTCAGCCCAGCCAGGGATAGCCATAGAGGTACTTACTCAATCCAGCAGCAGCAGCGGAAGCTGGGTTTTTGAGTAGGGACGGTGGGAGAAGGCAGGAGATCAAGGGTGGCACCAGAACATGTGGTCTGGCCCAGGGTAAGCTGAGACTAGGAGGCGCTAATGAACCAGAGGAGGATGAGGGAGAAGACAAAGGTCATGCCCAGAATCCTGCCATGTAGGGGCATTTTTATCCTGTGACATATGTGTCCCACTGGGTGTAAAGGGTTTGGTGACACTGTGCATATGTCACCCCCACAGGCACCTGCTGCTCACCTAGCTTATGGCAGTCCTCATACCTTTAGCAAGTAGGTCTCCTTGACCACAGAGAGAGGCTTGGAATGCATGAGAGTACCTGAGAGAAATAGGGTCAGGCTGCTCAGAGGGGAAACGGTGGCCTGCCACCCGGGACCCCCAAAACAGAAACAGCATCAGGGGATTGTGGTGTGGGATAGGCCCAGTTAGCTCAAGGAGATTTGGAAGTCAGGGCACGTGGATGGAGAATGTACGTGAACATGGGCAAACTGCTGATCACTGGAACAAAAGAGATATTGAGAAGCCAGGAATCGCTAAGCTCTTCATTCTTCCTTCCACACACACTTGGAAATCCTTAAGAGAACAAAGGTCAAATGAGGTTTTTAAGAAGAGAGGTGCCGGGCAGTGGTGGCGCACACCTTTAATCCCAGCACTTGGGAGGCAGAGGCAGGCGGATTTCTGAGTTCGAGGCTAGCCTGGTCTACAAAGTGAGTTCCAGGACAGCAAGGGCTATACAGAGAAACCTTGTCTCGAAAAAGGAGAAGAAAAGAAGAAGAAAAGGAGGAGGAGGAGGAAGAGGAGGAGGAGGAGGAGGAGGAGGAGAGGTGCGGCCAGGCAGTGGTGGTACATACATGCCTTTAATCCCAGCACTTGGCAGGCAGAGCCAGGCAGATTTCTGAGTGCTCTACAGAGTGAGTTCCAGGACAGCCAGGGCTACACAGAGAAACCCTGTCTCAAAAAACAAAAAACAAAAAACAAAAAAAACAAACCAACCAACCAACCAAACAAACAAACAAACAAAAACCAAAGAGGAGGAGGAGGAGAGGTGTGTATGCCTGTATTTCTCATACAATGTGTATATCCCGATGTGTGTGCTTGCAGGAGACTCAAGAGACTTCTGGGGGTGTAGGTGCATAGATACGGGGGCCACTGGCATGTGCATGCCTGTGCCTAAACTGACACATATTGCAGTTGGAGATAGTACATGGGCAGGGCATGAAGGAAGGCAAAGCTCTGTTCTGGCCAGGTGTTCCGCATTCATCCCCGCATCCTGAAGAGTGATTCCAGTGTGACAACAGCTTGTTCAGGCCCTAGACCCCTCGAGTCACCTTTAAACGGAATGTGTAAAATTGGGCCCGAATTTGTGACAAGGTGTGAACGGTGGGTTCTGAGTGTGGGTTTGGGGGACACGACTTGTAAGGCTGGGCGGGGCCATGGGCGGGAGTTTACTAGCCGTAGTCTCCTCTTTCTCCCACGCGTGATTTCCCCATAGCTTTCCGGCGCCCCTCTCGAATCTGGCTGTAAGGAAGGTGGGAGACACCTGTTGGGGGGTTAAGAGGAGCCGAGCCCACCCCAGCCTCTTCCGCTGAGCCCTCCCGCCCTCACCCGCCCAGCAGGGCTCGGGTCCCGCCCCCGGGACCGCAGGCAGCCAAGCGACCGCCAGTGAGCGCACGGCGGTCAGAAGAGCGCAGGGCGGCAAGAGCGCACAGCGGGGACCCTGCGCAGGGAACCCAGCTGAGACAGGAGCCGCCCGAAAGGCCGCAGAGCAGACGGACCGCCGTGGAGACACCCGGGGCTTCGGGCGGTGCCAGGCAGGTGAGTGTAGCTGCAGGGCATCCAGACCCCGGGATCCGAGCTCAGTGACCCGCCACCTCATGCCCGTCTGGTCCTGTCCCTGTCCCAGACCCAGACATTGCTGCCCTCTTCTCTGTACCTCTTGGGTTCCTGATTCTTGTGTTTTATGTTTTTACCCGGTTTTTACACCAGTGTCCTCTATTTTCTGTCTCTTTCTAGTATTTTCTCTCTCATGCTGCGTCGGTCTTCCCGCGTCTCTCTCAGCCTCATCTTGCTATCTCTTTTCAGGTGTCTGTCTGTCCCTCTCTTGTAGCTCCCTCTCCCTCTCCCTCTCACCCTGCCCCTTCCCCTCCCCCTCTCCCTCCCCCTCCCCTCCCCTCCCCCTCTCCTCCCCCTTCCCCTCTCCCTCTCCCTCTCTCTCTCCCTCTCCTCTCCCTCCCTCCCTCCCTCCCTCCCTCCCTCCCTCCCTCCCTCCCTCCCTCCCTCCCTCCCTCTCCATCTTGCTCCTCCTCAGTCTCTAAGTCCCGCTCCTGTCTCTCCTCCAGTCTCTGTCTCTGTATCTGCCTGTCGTCCCGTCCCGTGTCCCGTTCTCTCTCTCTCTCTCTCTCTCTCTCTCTCTCTCTCTCTCTCTCTCTCTCTGTGTGTGTGTGTGTGTGTGTGTGTGTGAGAGAGAGAGAGAGAGAGAGAGAGAGAGAGAGAGAGAGAGAGAGAGAGAGAGAGAGAATCTCCCTGCACCACTCTCCCTTGGTTTCTGTTACTCTTTCCAATTTGCTTGATTCTCCCTATCCTCAGTCCCTGGCCATTTTTGACTCCCTGTATGTAGTCTCTGTCTCTTTTGCTCCCTCTATCCCTCTGTCTCTGTTTTCTTGATATATTAATCCTTCCCTTATAACTCCATGTATGTCCATGAGCATGTATGCCCATGAGCATCTCCTCTTGTGTTGTAGGGTGTGGGTGCAGCAAGGCCCTGCACCCATAATTCCCTCCCCAGCAACCGGCCCTTTCCTCGGGGCCCCGCCTGGTACCAGGAGCCCCCCCAGCAGGGGGACTGAGCCTGGAAGCTGTAATGGAGGCCCTGCAGAGGCAGCAGGCAGCACGGCTGGCCCAAGGGGTGGGGCCCTTGGCCCCTCCACGCTTACCGCTTCCACAACCTCCTCTGCTTGGCACCCGGACCCTACAGGCTCCTGAGGGGGCGATAGGGGTGGTTCGGGCTGAAGAAGATGAGGGTGCTGAAGATGAAGAGGGAGAGACACCCTTAGCAGAAGAGGAGACAGCTGAGCAGAGCCATCCAGGAGCCCAATGTCCCAACTCACCTTCCAGCCAGTCTCCTGGAATCCAACCACATGAGTGGACCTACGAGGAACAGTTCAAGCAGGTAGGCACCCTCTCTCCACCACCCACTACCGGCCAAGCTGTCACACCTCTCTCCCTCTGGCAAAAAATCAGTCTACACATTCCTATCACTCTCTGAAAAATGTTACCAGAGACCTAGGGAGAGATAGGAAGACTGGAAGATGGATAGTGATCAATCAGCAGAGACACCCAGATATGTAGAAAGTACACAGGAATTCATTAAGAGGTAATGGAGAGCCTCAAAACATAGAAAATGGCCATTGGTCACCATAGGAGGCCATCGATGAGTTTGAAAGGGAGATAAAAAGGGTGTAAGGGTCTTTGAGAGAAGGGGATCCCGAATTCAAGGAACCCATAGCAACTCTACCCCATCTACCCTCTCAGATATCAAATCACATGTACCAAAGGGAGTGTCTCAGGCTGGCTAATGCCTTTGGAAGGGGAATAGCTTGCTGCCCCTTTTGCAGGCTGGTACGCCCATCCTCTTTCCTGCCACACTGATCTGCCATCCAGTGTCTTCACCTGGCCTAAATTTCACGAGTGTCAGTTCCCAGCTTGTGCTTGCTACTTCAGCTGCAGTGTAACTGAGCCCCCCCCCCAACCTCTCTGTGCAAACTGGATCTTTATGTATATGACCTTAATCCAAACCCTTCCCGACTAGGGACAGTAGAGCAGGCTGTCACCATGGTGTTACTCGGAGCTGTGATTTCCAGTTGTGGCATTCTGGTGGTATTACTCATAGGGCATTGGTTTGGGGGTGTTTTCTAGAAGTGCTAATATGTAGCTAGTGTCCTGCAGCACTGGTGTAAGACTACGGATGTCACTCGGGGCCTTGTCACTCTGGAGATTCAGCTCTAGTGACCATTTCTCCAGGGCACTGCTCTGGGCTTATGAAGGACAAAGTGTGGGTATCATTGTAGGTTCTCACATGAGACTTAAACTCAGACTTAGACTTAGGTCATGTGTGTGTAGCTCCAATGCTGGGTCTCTGGGGGTTTGATACTCATGGGAGGATTTTACAAGGTTCTTATTGAGGGATGGAGTGTGACTCATATCAAGCTGAGGCCGAGAATCTGTTACTCCAGGTCAATGGCTCCATTATTCTGGAACTGTTCGTTTTTAGACTTGGGAGGCAATGTTGGGGGTGGGGGTGGCCAACAGATTCCTAGCCTTCTGACATCTCAGGTTCTGTGTTGTGTGGCCGGTGCCTGTGTGATAGCTTCTACAGTAGACACTGTAACCACCTCTGGAAGGAGATCAGACAAGATGGCTCCTATAAGGAGCTCCCCAGCATCCTGCTTGCCTGAACTCACCCCAGTTCATGTCCTGGCCCACGAGGATATGAATTGCATGAAGCCCTTATATGGATTAAGGGGAATGAATAAGTATCCATCAGTCTACGCAGTGTGGAGCACAGCCCCAGCCTGCCACCCCTCCTGCGGCTCTGAATGTCCATCCTCAGGGACAGTCAAGACTCTGCCCGGAAGAGCAGGCTGAGCCATGAAAGTACTTCCCTGATTCTTCTCTCCCTGTATTTGCCACGTGCAAGGCCTGAGCTGCCTAGAGGCACCTCTAGCTAGGACAGGTCTTGTAGATAGATTAGATAAAGGCACCCTGCCTGTCCCTGGGGGTAGGCCTGGTACCAGGGAATTGACCTTCAAACTCCATTCATGCCTTCACCAAATACTCTTGCCCAGAGTACCACCCAAATTGGGGCTCCAGAGAGAGGTAAGTGGGGGCAGTGGAGCTGGAGAATAACCTTGGTTCTTCCCCAGCTGTATGAGCTCGATGCGGACCCCAAGAGGAAGGAGTTTCTGGATGACCTATTTAGCTTCATGCAGAAGAGGGGTAAGCAAAACGATGTGGGGGAAAATACCTAGACATTTCTCCTGCTGACTAGGTTTTGAGGAAGGAAGACCTCAGGATGAGACCCCAGGTGAGGCCCTCCCTGCAGAGGCCTGAGGTTGGTGGCACCTGTCCTTTGGGCCCTCAATAGCATCTTTAACCTCTGACCCTGCCCCCCTTCTCCACCAGGGATTAATTAGTGGTGGACCCACAGGCAGGTTAATGAGTGTGAGATCAATTAGGAAGGTGGGAGGGAGAACTGGTCAGGACTGGTTTGAGAGAGCGGGGTCCCAGGAACACCTTGGTTGTATACAGTGTACCCTTCTTCCAGCCTCATCTCCCCTCCATTTCCTTTTGCTTTAGCTCCCCACCTGTCCTACAGCAGGAGGGAATACAGTTAGACTGAAGGAAGGCTTTCCTAAAAGATGGGCAGGGGCCTTGTGAATTGGGTAGTGGAGAAGGAGCCAACCGCTCACGAGTGGTCCGAAGCCGCTCTCCAGGCGAGTTCCCGAGTGGCCCGGCTCAAGCCAGCCTACTCGATTAATGTGGGGGTGAGGTCTTCTCTGCCCCCCTGCACCCCGTGCTCGTAGGCAGGGTCGATTCCTTCTTTGGGGAGTACTTTGTGAGGCCTCGTGGCTGTGCTCCAGGGAGTTTGGGGCCAAGAGTCTCTGGAAGCACAGAGTAAGGGAGCCTTGTCCCAGTCCTTGCAGCCTTGTGAGAAGAGCCCGCCTGCTCTTAGCAAGTTGTGGGCGAGGGGTCTGGGACCTAGCC
Source organism: Mus caroli (assembly GCF_978045245.1). Classification (NCBI taxonomy): domain Eukaryota; kingdom Metazoa; phylum Chordata; class Mammalia; order Rodentia; family Muridae; genus Mus; species Mus caroli. The sequence goes on from NW_028227261.1 coordinate 111,342,489, forward strand.
CCGAGGAGCTTGAGATCATGAAGAAGTACAGGCCTACCCCCAGAGAGCCTGGTTTGGGGGAATTTAGTCTTGCCAGTGTTAGAAACTCGTGGATGTATTTAGAAAGGGGTCTAAGGACTCGATAATTCTTGGCCCCAGCCTTGAGACGCTGGGGTGAGGAACAGGGCCATAATCTGGAGGGAGTGATGGAGGATAGACCTGGTCATGTTCCTGCCATTCATCTGACTCTTTCCCGCAGTGCATATCCAGAGAGACCCACTAACCGCGAGGGCAGAATGGAACAGTACCGGAGGGCCGGCTCTGTAGAGCTCCCAGCCTCATCACCAATGCCCCAGCTACCTCCCGACACTCTGGAAATGGGAGTCCGAGATGGGAGCAAAATCCGAAACCTGCTAGGGTTGGCGCTGGGTCGTTTGGAAGGGGGAAGCACCAGGCACGTGGTGTTCTCAGGTTCTGGCCGGGCTGCTGGAAAGGCTGTCAGCTGTGCAGAGATTGTCAAACGGCGGGTTCCGGGCCTACACCAGCTCACCAAGCTCCGCTTCCTGCAAACGGAGGACAGCTGGGTCCCAACTTCACCAGACACGGGACTAGACCCCCTCACAGTCCGACGCCATGTGCCTGCGGTGTGGGTACTGCTTAGTCGGGACCCCTTGGACCCCAGTGAATGTGGCTACCAACCCCCAGGTGCACCTCCTGGCCTGGGCTCCATACCTAGTTCCAGCTGTGGTCCCAGACCCCGAAGGAGGGCTCGGGACACCCGGTCCTGAAGATCTGCTGCGCCTGACTGTTCTCTAGACCTGAATATCTGTGCCTTCTCTAAGAAGCGCTTGTGATTGTTTAACCTGCCGGCAAGGCTTAAGTCTATGTCTACCGAAGAACTTGCCCCTCCCCTCCGGAATGTGAGATGGAACTGTTAAAAAGACTGGTGTGGGTCAGTGCTGAGTTAAAGACTGCTTGAGAAGGGCTCACTCTGTCTCTATATCTCACTTGCTTTTTCTGACGTCTGACTAGGGAAGGGAAATAAAGGTTATGCCTGTTTGTTTGGCCTGTTGTGTAAGTGGGACTGCAGACTGGGGGGCCTGGCTTTATCCCAGGAGCTCCTGGGCTGGAAGCAGGAAGGATGCGGATAGGCTGGCACTGGGTGATGGGTCTGGTATCAATAAAAGTTGCAGCAGTAACCTGGGTGGCTTTCTGCCACCTGCTGTAAGCTGGGTTGGGGCTCGGCCAGCTCAGGCATTTCCCCCATCTGTGGCATATGTTTTCGTATAGTGGATTGTAAATACAGGCTGGCAGTTCAGGGTTTTAAGCCTGGTTCTCCTACTCCCAAGTTACTGTTCTGGGTCATAGCGCTCACATCTGTAAAGTGAGGAATAGGGTGCTCACCTCATTAGAGTTGAAAAGCTTATAAGGAGATGTACACATTGACACTCAGACACCACCAGAGCACCTGGTGCTGTAATTGATCAACTCAGCTTGCTGTGAATCAAGGTTTTCTCCAGTGTGTCTAGTAATCTGGATGCCCAATTATGAGCAAATAAAATTGGGGCTCTTCTGGATTCAGGCTATAGCAGGACCCAGCAAGTTGAAGGTGCTCTCAAACCAGGGAGGAGAGATTGGGGTGGTGGGAGAACAAGTTGGGGAACTTAAGGTCTT